>NC_085036.1:13572460-13799960 GCF_963692335.1 Osmerus eperlanus
AGAGAGAGAGAGAGAGAGAGAGAGAGAGAGAGGGGGGGAAGGCATGCAGCACAGGGCCAAGGGCCGGATTCAAACCCGCTGCGGTAAGGCCTCAGCCGACATGCTACGCTCACTTATCCGGCGAGCCAGCAGGACGCCCTCCTTGCTGTCCGTCTTGTGTTTGAAGTAAGAGGAGAAAGGCAGGGACTCTGATGTCACACACTCAGACGGAGGCTCTCATTGGCTCACTCCCCAGCTAAGACCAGAGAATGGAGGCATGCCATTGGTTGGCACAGGCTGAAGTTAGAGAGGAACGCTCTGTTCCAATCTTACTGTAATGCTGGGGGCCAAACATCCTGTGACTGAGTAAAGCACACACACACACACACACACACACACACACCTCACTCTAAAAAAGAACACCAACAGACATTCTTCTGCTCCTAGCAGAATATGTCCTCTCTGGAACAAACACATGTGTACACACAAACACACACACAGAGAGAGAGAACACTTCTGTACATGCCTATCAGATTGTTTTATCTGAACGATAAGACAGTTATTAGCAGCCTGGGCTGATGGCAGCACAGCATGCCATGCCCAAGCTCATAAAGCAGGGCTGTTCAGGGACTCCCTCCTGCATCAAGATAACGCCAGCATTCTCACAGAAGGCCCTTATCTCTGAGTACATAGCTGATGTGCACACCCTAATTGTTACTTTGACACAGGGCAGATATGCTCCTGATTAGCTGAAGGTGTCTTGGTTACGTAAGGAGAACCAGGTTATCACCTGCGGGTGCTGATAGAGGCCTTCTGGAAGCACGGCCACGGAGAACCAGACCATTCTGCCGGTCGGTCACTGTGACCCCTGGTAGAAGAGGAGGGGGGGAATATTTACCCCTTTATGAGGGGAGGGGGGCCGATTTGACCCCCTTTAAGAGGGGAGGGGGTCAGTGTGACCTCTGGTAGGAGGGGAGGGTGAGAAGGGTGTTTGAGGGGGACAGTGGATGAGTTGCCTTCCCCTGAGGTCACTTCAAGATACCTGAAGCAACAGGTTGTGCCTACTTATGACAACAATGTTATTAATGGACACACTAAGGTCAAGAGTGATAGTATATATAAAAAAAAAAAGTTTCTGTACTATGCCTGCTTCCCACTCTCTAAATAGACGTACACACTTAGCTGGTGATTATGACCAGGTTGTGCAAGCGTAGAATTATGTTTCTAGACTCCTTACAGATGATCTGAATATAGGCTTACATTAAGGAGCTAAAGAGTACAGCTGGGACGGCGAAGGTTATGCGTGTTACAGTGTTCACTCCGCCGCCAGAGGCTGAGAAGACGCCTTTTGCTCCGCGTCGTGTTACATAACTCAGCCAGCCGCGCGAGGTTAACCTCGGGGACATGCTGCGGTCAGCTACCGAGCGCCACAACAACGTATAGGAAACCTTTACAGACAGAGTTTTAACAAAACCGTCAATATCGTAATTCCCATTGCACACCCTGAAAACTAAACGAGTTTTATAACAAAAACCAAGGCGTTAAAAGTGCGACTTGCACCGTTTCATTCCATTCATCATCTGCACCGATAGGCCACTAAATCTACAATAGTCCTGTTGGAAACCAGTCCTATAGCAAACCTATCCTGTATTAAAGGCCTTCCGTTTGCGCCTACTTTGAAGGAGCTCAACAACTCAGGGACTGCGTATCGTGTGCTATGCTTCTTGAATTACAATACTTGTTGCAGGCTTTACTGAATGTTGAAACCAAGCCAGTGCAGTTTCACATCTCGAATTTGAGCTTTTCCCAAGAAATCGGATGCTCTCTGGCTACGTCTCCTACGTAGGTGACGAGAACAACATGCGGATTTCTGTCTATAGTTGGTGGAAATGCAACCAAATATGACTGTCCATCAAGTGGCATCATTAATGAGCCCACTGTCCGCTATCACTAGCCCACTTCCAATAAGTCTCAACCCCTACGCAAACACTACAGTTTAGACTCACCTTTGCTTGATTGATAAGGAGACCCACAAATGTTGACACCAACATGGATCGCGACATTGGAGGGCTTTTCCGCCGCAGGTCTTGTTTCATGAAGGGGAACGCGGTGGCCGGAGCCTCCTCGGGAACAGTCACCGTGTATGACTGTCGCATACTCGGCATGATGGCGCGGTGTCGTCTACAGCGGACGCTTCAATGAATTGTCTGTCGGCGATGAAAAGTTGTCTACTACTGCAATCGCGATATAACCTGGTCCTGGGTAGGCTAAGTGTACTTGAAAAGGTAGGCTAATCAATTCTTACGACGTAGCCGATCAATCTAAGTGAAGTGCACCACAGAGCAGACTTGTACAATAATTTGGTCCAGTCTATCCCACTGGCCTGTGGTTGCCTTTTTCCTAGTGCACCGTAGGCTACGTCCTCTCGGTAATGTGTGTAGGTCGAAGAACAAACGCGAACCGGCTTGCTCTTTCGTTTTACTACGCACTGCACACGCCCCCTCGGAGTCGGCTGACGTCACGAAATGCCTCATGCTTGTTGAGACGTCAAACGGAGAGGGGGAGAAATTCTCCCATTCACAGAAGTGGAAGGAGAGAGAGAAAGCGAGGCGGTGGAGACAGGGAGATGAAAGAGAGATTTATCTATCTGAATGTGTCCACATGATGTAGATTACATGCAGATTAACTCATAATGTGCATGAAAACATATTGCACTTAAATATTTAAGTTATTAGACAATTCCTGCATTATGTAAAACAGCCTCTCTCCCTCCCTCCCTCTCTCCCTCCTTCCCTCTCGTTCTCCCTCTATGCTTTCAACACTAACCCTCACTGTTGCCCCTTACCCCTATGGCATTAACCTTTGTTACCTAACCTTTACACAAGGATGCTTTCACTAAACCCACACTGACCCCATTCAAACACAGTGTAAGGCCAGTTCACCCTGCCCAAACAAACACCAACTAACACCCGCAGCCGTTAGGTTGTGTTGGTGAAGCGTGAGACGTGTGTTGGCGTTTGTAGGGGCAGTGGGTAAATCCCAGTTATCTGTGGAGAAGGTTTGGTGTTTGTTGGACAGTGTCCGGACATCGTCCTTAAGGCCTCATTCCAGCCATGGTGGTTAACGCTGGGCCTCCAGGCTACACGGTAAAAGACCACAGGTTGGTGACAGGTGAAAGTACAGTTTACCTGTTCAACCACAGTCCACCACAGTGCCCATCAAGGACTACAATCCAGTTAAAATGTGTTGTTCAGTGAACACTCACACACAAACACACACCACACACACTCATACACCCACACACAACCTCACCCCCCCACACATCCTCTCACCCCCACACATCCACAAACAGAGACGTACGTCTGACATCAGAGCAGAGGAGCGGGCAGTGAGTGACGTGTCTGTATCATACACACCCAGCCCTCCTCCTTGGAGAGAAGCTAAACGACAAACAGCAAAACACCCACAAATAGGCTGGATAATAACGCCACTTCTCTGTTCAAAGGGAGCGCAGGATGACTGTGACTGCACTCCAACTGACAACAGAACACTTTACCCTTCTGCACCCTACACACACAAACAGATCTGACAAGCTCCATTTTCCATTTTCAAACACTTTCATCCAAAGCGACACGCTAACAGTGTGTACAGACGGTCAGGGATCAGGAATGCTTGGTCCTGACAGTACCACGGTAACGCTTGGTCCTGACAGAACCACGGTAACGCTTGGTCCTGACAGTACCACAGTAACGCTTGGTCCTGACAGAACCACGGTAACGCTTGGTCCTGACAGTACCACGGTAACGCTTGGGGCTGGGGCAGGGACTGAGGCAGGAACTGGGGCTGGGGTAGGGGCTGGGGCAGGGACTGGGGCAGGGACTGGGGCTGGGGCTGGGGTAGGGGCTGGGGTAGGGGCTGGGGCAGGGACTGGGGCAGGGCTGGGGCTGGGGTAGGGGCTGGGGCAGGGACTGGGGCAGGGACTGGGGCAGGGACTGGGGCAGGGACTGGGGCAGGGCTGGGCAGGGGCTGGGGCAGGGACTGGGGCAGGGCTGGGGCTGGGGTAGGGGCTGGGGCAGGGACTGGGGCAGGGACTGGGGCAGGGACTGGGGCAGGGCTGGGCAGGGGCTGGGGCAGGGACTGGGGCAGGGACTGGGGCAGGGCTGGGCAGGGGCTGGGCAGGATGCCAGGGGCTCCAGGTCATCAGGGGACAACAGTAGAGCACTCATCAACACCACATCTTCCCCAGAGCCCTGACCGACCACCAAACATCACATCTGTGAGGTCAGGCAGCAGGAGAGGAACAACATGGGCAGGCAGGGGCATGAGAGAAGGGCTGGACTGCTGCCAGAGGGCGAGAGACAGCTGAACACACTGAGACAGAAGAAGAGAGGGGAAGAAAAGGAGTGAGATAATAGCCTTGGTGGGTGAGAGGAGGGAGGAGGGAGGAGAGCAGAGCAAAGCGGGCGATAGTTTACAGCGGAACTTCACAGAGGACAGTCAGGGAACAAGCAGACCCAGAATGTGTCCACAACAAACACCTGGGGACACATTCTGGCACCAGCTTGGCTGAACACCTACATGTGTGAATGTGTGTTAGAAAAGAGAGAGGGAGAGACAGAAAGAGAGGAGGGGAGAGAGACATAAAGGGAGAGAGTGTAAAAGAGAGAGGAAGGAAGAAAGGGTTTTAGAGCGGTAGTGAAAAAGCCCTCACTTGTGTGTGTGTTTCCTTTCATACACATTGCCACGACAACAACTATGTTCTGTTCCCTACGGAACAAGCAGAACCAGCCAGAGGGATGAAGGCAGAATACTGAGTTCCACTGGTGTGCACTGTTCCTCTGCTACAAGGAGCCAGACTGCTCTCCCCCTTTCAGGACACAGAAGAAAACACACACAGGCAGACAGACAGACAGACAGACAGACAGACAGGCAGGCAGGCAGGCAGGCAGGCAGGCAGGCAGACATGCAGACAGGCAGACAGGCAGACAGACAGACAGACAGACAGACAGACAGGCAGGCAGGCAGGCAGGCAGGCAGGCAGATAGATAGACAGGTAGGCAGGCAGGCATATTCTGGTTTCAGTTTCTGACCCAGCGACCTTCATATCAATCACCTGACTTCACAGTCCTAGGATGGGGATTTAGTGCTGACGTCCCTGGCGAGCAGGTAAACTTTATGGTTGTGTCCATGGCTGGACAGAGTTCAATGCCACGTTAGTCTGCTGATTCAGATCTCACTCAATACTGTCAACTAGCAGTAACACACACACACCCACACTTCCACTGTCCACCCACATTGCACACACACACACTGCACAGGCACACACACACACAGGCACACACTACACAGGCACACACACACAGGCACACACTACACAGGCACACACACACACAGGCACACACTACACAGGCACACACACACAGGCACACACTACACAGGCACACACACACACACAGGCACACACTACACAGGCACACACACAGGCACACACACACAGGCACACACACACACACAGGCACACACACAGGCAGGAATGTGGGTTGTGGTTAATCATACGGTGGGGTTCAAGTTCAGCTAGACTCCTGGGAACCCTGTATTTTAAAGGTGGGGCTATGTCACCTAGGCAACGGCCCCTGACAACACACCTTGGTGATGAGTAACACAGCTTGCTATGGATCAGATCATGAGTACTGGAGAAACGTCAATTATAGTGATCAAGTGAACCACACACTGTACTGACACACAGAACAGCTCACAAAACAAAAGCAAACAGCCACTGGTTGAACAAGGGGGATATCATAAAACTGTTGCCTTGCCAACTGTCACTCCATCATGTTGCTGTAGCCAGATCCAGGCCAAACAGGTACGCTCCCAGACTAATCAGAAACAGATTCCACTAAGTACTTGAGTAGCTGTTTGCTCTTGCAAATTAAACATGTAGGCTACACAAAAAGACTATTATTACTATAATAACACAATGGAAGTTTGTTTTTATTTCATTCATCGTTAAAAGAGACTTAAGGAGTATGTGAATCAACGTTAACTTGTTCATCATCCCAAACTGGGAGTGAAAGCAGCTTAAGGTGTTAATAAATAAACACTGCCATCTAGTGGCATGTTGGAAGAACTGAATGTACAGATCCATTACTACCGCCTCGGCTATTATATCCTGACCTGACCCACCCTAACCCTCCCAAGAGAGTTTATACATCTCAGATAACCCAAGTCGAATTGTTTCTCTCTTCAGGTTCATTCTCTCTCAGTTGAATCCACCTAATCTCTCACATGCATGTTGCTTTCGGATAAAAGCGTCCATACCTCATAGCTCCAGAGCAGGGGGCCATAGCGGTCCGTACTGCCCACCTCCAGCCGTCCTCTGGCTGGGCTGGGTCTCCTGGCGAGGGGGGCTGGCTGGTCCCATAGCCCCAGGGAGGTCAGGTCCTGGGTCAGACCAGACTGGCCGGCTTGGCGGTGCCGGTGGGACAGGGGGGAGCAGGCCGCAGGGGGCCCCAGACGAGAGGGGGAGGGGCCCAGACCACCTCTGTTTGCCCCCAGGGCACGGCTGGAGCTCTCGTTGCGCCTGCCTGCCGGAGGAGCCTCAATCCTGGGGAGAGAGAGGAGAGGCCTCCCCCTGTCTGGCTCCAGCGCTGGGAGGCAGCCCAGGTGTCTGGAGGTGTGGTACCTGGAGGAGGAGGAGAGTCCCTGGGAAGGGAAGCCCACAGGGGGCTCGTAGGAAGGGTAGGGCCCCAGCAGGATGGGGCCTGGGTTGCATCGCAGGTTGGACGAGATGCGGGACATGCTGGAGGGCTCAGTGGAGTGAAGCGGAACACCTGTAGGAGAGCAAGGGTTAGGGTTCAGTCCAATCGGCTATATCAGGAAAAACACCTCACACACACACACACACACACACACACACACAAACAGAACAGTCACCAGATGCTCTAGTACAGTCTGCTATCCATGTCCTGTATAGAGACTGAGCACTACAGTGGCAGTTGATGTTGCTAATGTACACATCAAACACAGCTCAAACACATTGTAGCCTAGTCTGCGGTTGCTATAAACACACTGACCTGCTGCTAGACAAGAAAGTGACAACAGCAGTCTGTCGTTGCAATAATAATTCCTCTCGTCACGCGAGGAAAGGGCGAACACCCGGTCGGATTTACCGGCGTTAGATTTACTTAAGCCAGGTACATCGTGATAAAGACGCTGTCTCTAACCCTCTGCACACGTCTTCTGGAACCGCTAAAACTCACAGCTAGACTGTACTTCCCGCTTAGCTGTTGCTGTTGTTGTTCAGGTCTTAAAATAGATTTAAGTTACAGACAACTTTGTATACTGTTGAGAACGTGGATGCGGTTAAAGTAACGATATCCTACCTGTCTCAGTTCCTCACGTGTCGCTCGTTCCGTCCACCCAGCGGTTGTCTTGGTGACAGGACACAGGTGAGCCCCCCCCCCCTTTTTTTTCAAGCTCCCCAGACTGCATCGTACAATTTGGTAACGCGCTAAAAGTGTCCAGAGACAACCCATTACTGATTCCTCCTCCTATCCTCCTCTCCCATCCTCCTCCCTCTCTCCTCCTCTCCCATCCTCTTCCCTCTCTCCTCCTCTCCCATCCTCTTCCCTCTCTCCTCCTCTCCCATTCTCCTCTTGATTTAACAATAACAGAAGTTTCGCGGCCAAGGCAGTGAAATAGACAAAGGAAGTATGAATTTGCTTAATGGTGCATTTTTTCAATAAAACAATAGTTTGATACATAGTTTTGGGTTTGGATTACTTTTAAATGAATTTGAGGGAGACAGGAAGGGCAGTGAACTGCAGTTCAACTATTGTCATGCAAACTAATCACGTGCGCTATTCAAAGTAATAAATAAAAATGCGTATACTTCGACATATTATGAGAACTGTTCAGTTTATTTCCGTGCTTTTCTGACATATGACAGTAACTCTCAAATGAAATGAATACTCAGATGTTGCTATGGGTCACTTATACGATCCAAAGAGCTTATATCAAATGCATCACATACAGTATCATATAAAAAGAATCATATCAATTCAAACTGTACATTTTGTACATAGTGAAAATGTAACAAGATGTCCCCAAACAACTCCCAATGGAATAGCGCACACTTTTTGCTGACATGCAAACCTTGCTCTCGTCAGGGTTAGAGGCAGAGGCAGGGACAGGGTTAGAGGCAGGGGCATGGTTAGAGGCAGGGGAAAAGAGGCAAGGGTTAGAGGCAGGGAAGAGATCGGGGCAGGGTTAGAGGGAGGGGCAGGGTAGAGGCAGGGTAGAGTCAGGGGCAGGGGCAGGTTAGAGGGAGGGGCAGGGTAGAGGCAGGGTAGAGTCAGGGGCAGGGGCAGGTTAGAGGCAGGGGCAGGGTAGAGGCAGGGTCAGTATCTGCGCAAATAGGAGGGCCATACCACAACTGAAGCTCTGTCCATGATGTGCAATAGAACCAAGATCAATTAAAAACTGTATTCACCTGTTATTCAGGATAATTAAGAAATAAGTACAAAATAAAAAGCACTTTGGTATGGGCACTAGAAAGAATGGCAATCAAAATGAATTGGCTTGGTAACATCTGAATGACTTTCTGTTATGCACATCTTAGATATACAAATTATGAGATTACAAAAAATATGTGGTGAATGCAATACCAACAAACCCATCCACTTGCACACAGGGAGAGAAAGGAAGATTGTGGTCAATTCACAACCGTCTCTGACATCACACATAAATAAGAATTTCATACAGAAGATCAGGATTTCCATCTAAGGCCAAAGCAGGACAAGCTAAACCTTTCTAAACATGCTCTGCATCTAGAATCATTCCTACAGTCGTTTTGTGGAGTATACCATTGCTCATCTGGATGGCTACATTCTACGTGAGTAAAAATGTCTTCAGAAGGATTCCCCCCGTATGATCCAGGGGGGGGCTGTTAGGCCTGGGCACTGCTTACTGCACGTGCTCAGAGCTGCGGCTGGCCTCTTCAGGAAGTGAGATGAAGAGTAGGAAGTGAGAGGGACCAGGAAGTGAGAAGAAACAGGAAGTGAGATAGAAGAAGGGTGCAGGAAGTAAGAGGGAGTACGAAGAGATCGTGTCGTCAGCTTGTACTCCACATCTCTCTCCTCCTGTTGCATCTCTGTTTCCACGACTGCCTGCCGCCCTGGGGCTAACAGAGGAGGCGTGGGAGGGCTGTCAGCACGGACAGCCCCAAGCCCAGAGCCAAGCACCACACCTGGAGGTGCAGAACACCACTGGAGCCCACTGCTGTGGAGGCAGAGGACCAACTTCAGTCACACAGACATATAGGATGTGGTTTTATACATCTACATATATGTATGTACTGTATATATACAGAATATTTGTTGTTGTATATCTTGTTAAGGGTATTGAAAGATACCCGTGTGATGTACTTGTGACAGAAGCCTGCACACACAAACACACACACACCCTCTGTTGTAATGGTATCTTTGCTCTAAGGAGGTCAGGAGGTAATGTCTCCATCTCTCCTTACAGCAGCAAGATGTGAGGGTGTAAACACAGGAGAGGAGATGCAGGAGGAACAAACGGGTGTCTTGTATGGGTTTACAGAGATGTGGAACACCAGGAGCTGGGTGTGTGGGCGTGTGTGTATTTGACATGCTGTGTGTGTGTATTTACATTTTACATTTACATTACATTACATTTAGTCATTTAGCAGACGCTCTTATCCAGAGAGACTTACAGTAAGTACAGGGACATTCCCCGAAGGCAAGTAGGGTGAAGTGCCTTGCCCAAGGACACAACGTCATTTGGCACGGCCGGGAATCAAACTGGCAACCTTCAGATTACCAGCCCGATTCCCTAACCACTCAGCCACCTGACTTTGACATGTATGTCTGTAGTTGATGTGTGTGTCTGTAGTTGACGTGTGTGTCTGTAGTTGACGTGTGTGTCTGTAGTCGTGTGTGTCTGTAGTTGACGTGTGTGTCTGTAGTTGACGTGTGTGTCTATAGTTGACGTGTGTGTCTCACCTCGACAGGTCGTGCCATCTCTCTGCAGCATCCCAGTCACACAGCTGCACACGGGCCCCGCTCCCTTACTGCTGCAGATCTGCTCACACCCTCCGTTACCCTCCTCGCACCAGTCAGACTCTGACACACACACACACGTCAGAACACACGCATGTGCATGTCAGAACACACAAGCAGACATCAGAACACGCACATACATATATACACTAATACACACACACTAACACCTCAGCATGTGTTTACCTCTCCTCCTGATGGGGCCCACAGACAGGATGTGCTCCTTGTGTTCACTGTCCTCTGAGTACATTCTCCTGTTGTGTGGACAGTTCTGTAGACACACACACAGTCATATAGATACACACTCCAAGATGCATTAGGGTAATAGAGTATATGGTTAATACGGTAACACTAACAATGTAGTATCAGCGAGAGAGGTGACAGTAGTATCAGCGAGAGAGGTGACAGTAGTATCAGCGAGAGAGGTGACAGTAGTATCAGCGAGAGAGGTGACAGTAGTATCAGCGAGAGAGGTGACAGTAGTATCAGCGAGAGAGGTGACAGTAGTATCAGTGAGAGAGGTGACAGTAGGTGCTCACCACTTTGCAGGCGTTGGTCTCGGAGTCGCACAGAGACACGTCGCAGTGCAGGTGCACCTCGTCGTAGTCGCCGATGAACTTGAAGACGGTAACGTGGAAGCGGCAGGTGAGAGAGACGCCGTTCTCTGCCATGCCGATGGTGTTGTCCTTGATGTTGGGACACCTTTACGACAGGAGAACTCTGTTCAAGTTGCAGGAAGACCCCCAGGTTCCTAACCTCCTACCATCCCACCCTCCTACCTTCCAACCTACCCTCTCTCTATGATGATGTATCTCAGCCGGTCACTGCTGTAGCGAGACGGCGTGGCCCAGCACATGTTGACAATGAGGATGAGCTGGTTCTCGTCCGCCCCCTCCACAAAAACGCCCACGAACAGGATGTCCCTGGTGCTCAGGACTACCTCTCCCTCCCGGTACGGCTGCCGGTAGGTGGAGTTCTTGTACAGCGCCATCTTGGTGATGAAGTTGCCCTCCTGGGTGGGCAGGGTGAGGTTGATCACACTGCAGAGGGGGAGACAGATGAGGAGATTATTGATAATGTATTTAGTTATATTATATAGAATATTGGTCAAATCAGGTACTGGTACTGGCTTCTTGCGAAAACGGAAAATCGTGAAATTATTTTACGTGCAGGGATCGTAGTGGTCGTGTGACCCAAGTAGTCATGTGATCCATCCTGTCAGGTGACCTGAGTGGTCATGTGGTGCGACCCACCTGAGCATGGGCTTGAGCACGGTCTCCAGGGAGATCTTGAGGTCCAGTTCGTAGGCGCAGGAGAACTCGACGTTGATGGTCTTGTCCCTGGTGATGACGTTGCCTGTGTTGTTGACGCTCTCGATCCACACAGTGTTCTTGTACAGTATATGAGTGCCGTTCGACTGTGGGAAACAGAACAGGTGTTCAGAGGGAACTCTACCCCTGTTGGAGCTCTGCTCCCCCCCCCCCCGCCCTGGACAATGAAGCCCCACTAACCCCCTCCTAACCTGGACAATTGAACCACAGTGTCCCTTGGTGTTGTTGATGTGGAAGGAGATGAAGTCTTCTCCCTCGATGCCGGGGCAGTGCTGGTCGTTGATGCGGACGTCTTCACGCTCGAAGCCCAGCTGGAACAGCTTGCACTTGGAGATGGACACCTGCATCTGGGCGTGCTTACATGTCACCTCAGCCTGTAGGATGTCATCCTCTCCTGATGGGTCAGGGGTCAGAGGTTAGGGTCATGGGATGAGGTTAGGTGGTGGGGGGTTAGGGTCATGGGGATGAGGTTAGGTGGTGGGGGGTTAGGGTCATGGGATGAGGTTAGGTGGTGGGGGGTTAGGGTCATGGGATGAGGTTAGGTGGTGGGGGGTTAGGGTCATGAGGATGAGGTTAGGTGGTGGGGGGTTAGGGTCATGGGGATGAGGTTAGGTGGTGGGGGGTTAGGGTCATGGGATGAGGTTAGGTGGTGGGGGGTTAGGGTCATGGGATGAGGTTAGGTGGTGGGGGGTTAGGGTCATGGGATGAGGTTAGGTGGTGGGGGGTTAGGGTCATGGGATGAGGTTAGGTGGTGGGGGGTTAGGGTCATGGGGATGAGGTTAGGTGGTGGGGGGTTAGGGTCATGAGGATGAGGTTAGGTGGTGGGGGGTTAGGGTCATGGGATGAGGTTAGGTGGTGGGGGGTTAGGGTCATGGGGATGAGGTTAGGTGGTGGGGGGTTAGGGTCATGGGATGAGGTTAGGTGGTGGGGGGTTAGGGTCATGGGGATGAGGTTAGGTGGTGGGGGGTTAGGGTCATGGGATGAGGTTAGGTGGTGGGGGGTTAGGGTCATGGGGATGAGGTTAGGTGGTGGGGGGTTAGGGTCATGGGATGAGGTTAGGTGGTGGGGGGTTAGGGTCATGGGATGAGGTTAGGTGGTGGGGGGTTAGGGTCATGAGGATGAGGTTAGGTGGTGGGGGGTTAGGGTCATGGGATGAGGTTAGGTGGTGGGGGGTTAGGGTCATGAGGATGAGGTTAGGTGGTGGGGGGTTAGGGTCATGAGGATGAGGTTAGGTGGTGGGGGGTTAGGGTCATGGGATGAGGTTAGGTGGTGGGGGGTTAGGGTCATGGGGATGAGGTTAGGTGGTGGGGGGTTAGGGTCATGAGGATGAGGTTAGGTGGTGGGGGGTTAGGGTCATGGGATGAGGTTAGGTGGTGGGGGGTTAGGGTCATGGGGATGAGGTTAGGTGGTGGGGGGTTAGGGTCATGAGGATGAGGTTAGGTGGTGGGGGGTTAGGGTCATGAGGATGAGGTTAGGTGGTGGGGGGTTAGGGTCATGGGATGAGGTTAGGTGGTGGGGGGTTAGGGTCATGAGGATGAAGTTAGGTGGTGGGGGGTTAGGGTCATGGGATGAGGTTAGGTGGTGGGGGGTTAGGGTCATGGGATGAGGTTAGGTGGTGGGGGGTTAGGGTCATGGGATGAGGTTAGGTGGTGGGGGGTTAGGGTCATGAGGATGAGGTTAGGTGGTGGGGGGTTAGGGTCATGAGGATGAGGTTAGGTGGTGGGGGGTTAGGGTCATGAGGATGAGGTTAGGTGGTGGGGGGTTAGGGTCATGAGGATGAGGTTAGGTGGTGGGGGGTTAGGGTCATGGGATGAGGTTAGGTGGTGGGGGGTTAGGGTCATGGGATGAGGTTAGGTGGTGGGGGGTTAGGGTCATGGGGATGAGGTTAGGTGGTGGGGGGTTAGGGTCATGGGATGAGGTTAGGTGGTGGGGGGTTAGGGTCATGGGGATGAGGTTAGGTGGTGGGGGGTTAGGGTCATGGGATGAGGTTAGGTGGTGGGGGGTTAGGGTCATGGGATGAGGTTAGGTGGTGGGGGGTTAGGGTCATGAGGATGAGGTTAGGTGGTGGGGGGTTAGGGTCATGGGATGAGGTTAGGTGGTGGGGGGTTAGGGTCATGAGGATGAGGTTAGGTGGTGGGGGGTTAGGGTCATGAGGATGAGGTTAGGTGGTGGGGGGTTAGGGTCATGGGATGAGGTTAGGTGGTGGGGGGTTAGGGTCATGGGATGAGGTTAGGTGGTGGGGGGTTAGGGTCATGGGGATGAGGTTAGGTGGTGGGGGGTTAGGGTCATGAGGATGAGGTTAGGTGGTGGGGGGTTAGGGTCATGGGATGAGGTTAGGTGGTGGGGGGTTAGGGTCATGAGGATGAAGTTAGGTGGTGGGGGGTTAGGGTCATGAGGATGAGGTTAGGTGGTGGGGGGTTAGGGTCATGGGATGAGGTTAGGTGGTGGGGGGTTAGGGTCATGAGGATGAAGTTAGGTGGTGGGGGGTTAGGGTCATGGGATGAGGTTAGGTGGTGGGGGGTTAGGGTCATGGGATGAGGTTAGGTGGTGGGGGGTTAGGGTCATGGGATGAGGTTAGGTGGTGGGGGGTTAGGGTCATGAGGATGAGGTTAGGTGGTGGGGGGTTAGGGTCATGAGGATGAGGTTAGGTGGTGGGGGGTTAGGGTCATGAGGATGAGGTTAGGTGGTGGGGGGTTAGGGTCATGAGGATGAGGTTAGGTGGTGGGGGGTTAGGGTCATGAGGATGAGGTTAGGTGGTGGGGGGTTAGGGTCATGGGGATGAGGTTAGGTGGTGGGGGGTTAGGGTCATGGGATGAGGTTAGGTGGTGGGGGGTTAGGGTCATGAGGATGAGGTTAGGTGGTGGGGGGTTAGGGTCATGAGGATGAGGTTAGGTGGTGGGGGGTTAGGGTCATGGGATGAGGTTAGGTGGTGGGGGGTTAGGGTCATGGGATAAGGTTAGGTGGTGGGGGGTTAGGGTCATGGGGATGAGGTTAGGTGGTGGGGGGTTAGGGTCATGAGGATGAGGTTAGGTGGTGGGGGGTTAGGGTCATGGGATGAGGTTAGGTGGTGGGGGGTTAGGGTCATGAGGATGAAGTTAGGTGGTGGGGGGTTAGGGTCATGAGGATGAGGTTAGGTGGTGGGGGGTTAGGGTCATGGGATGAGGTTAGGTGGTGGGGGGTTAGGGTCATGAGGATGAAGTTAGGTGGTGGGGGGTTAGGGTCATGGGATGAGGTTAGGTGGTGGGGGGTTAGGGTCATGGGATGAGGTTAGGTGGTGGGGGGTTAGGGTCATGGGATGAGGTTAGGTGGTGGGGGGTTAGGGTCATGAGGATGAGGTTAGGTGGTGGGGGGTTAGGGTCATGAGGATGAGGTTAGGTGGTGGGGGGTTAGGGTCATGAGGATGAGGTTAGGTGGTGGGGGGTTAGGGTCATGAGGATGAGGTTAGGTGGTGGGGGGTTAGGGTCATGGGGATGAGGTTAGGTGGTGGGGGGTTAGGGTCATGAGGATGAGGTTAGGTGGTGGGGGGTTAGGGTCATGAGGATGAGGTTAGGTGGTGGGGGGTTAGGGTCATGAGGATGAGGTTAGGTGGTGGGGGGTTAGGGTCATGGGGATGAGGTTAGGTGGTGGGGGGTTAGGGTCATGGGATGAAGTTAGGGTTATGGGGTTGAGGGTAGGGTTTCAGGTTATGGAATTTAGGGTTACATTAGAGCCATACCCACCCCCTGGGTTGCTAGGCAGCTCAGGGCAGCCACACAGATCTCCTCCGTTCTCCTGCTCGCAGGTGTTGTTGGTGCAGATCTCTCCTGCGCAGGGGTCATAGATCCATTCTGCTAAAGACACGTCCACACACCATGTTAGCTGTCTCTGCTTTCCCATTGACCAGCCCTGCATGTGTGTTACCCACGCTTAACCTGTTTACACGTCGCAACCTGCTCGGCTGAACCACCCCTCCCAAGTTGGGAGCCTGTCTTTACAGCCTGCCCCAGAATCTCTGCTGCCAGGAGCCTGGCCTTACAGCATGCCCTGCTTCTCTCTACCCTCCTCTCTGCCTCTCAGTGCTAGTGTCTTACATCAGGGAGTCAGGTGGCTGAGCGGTTAGGGAATCAGGCTAGTAATCAGAAGGTTGCCGGTTCGATTCCTGGCTGTGCTAAATGACGTTGTGTCCTTGGGCAAGGCACTTCACCCTATTTGCCTCGGGGGGAATGTCCCTGTACTTACTGTAAGTCGCTCTGGATAAGAGCGTCTGCTAAATGACTAAATGTAAATGTACATGCCTCTGCCTGTGACCTGCCCCCCCCCCCCCCCGCCCCTGTGATCTGCCCCCCCCCCCCTTACAGCAGTTCTCCTGGGTGATCCACTTGGTGGTGAGTGTTCCCAGGGAGCGGCAGGCTTCTGCGTAGGCCGCCAGCGAGCCGCACACCTGGGCCTTGCGGTGGTTGTAGCAGCCGTCCAGGTAGCAGGACTGGTAGAAGGGCCTGGGGTCCAGCAGGCCGTGGCAGGGCTGGAAGAAGCCCTTGGTCTGGGTCAGCTTCTGGCAGCCGTCCTCCCCCTGCAGGCCCAGCACGGCCGTGTTCTCACAGGACTGGGCCAGAGCCACGTACTGGGTCTCATCACAGCTGTGGAGGGGAGGGGATGGGGGAGGAAGGGAGAGGAGGGGAATAGGGGGAGAGGAGGGGAGAGGGGGGGAGGAGGAGAGAGGAGGAGGAGAATACGGGGGATGAGAGGAAGACGGAGGTGAGGAAGGTGAAGGTGAAGAAGAGGATAGAAAAGATATGCAATCCCATCGTTATAGTATTCTGTAATACTGTAAAACCCTTGTTGCCCTTCTAAAATGACTGCACCCCCATCTGTACAGTATACCTGCAAATCTCTAGATGCCCCCTTCCCCCTATGTCTAGATGCCCCCCTCCTCTCTGCCCCCCTCACCTGTTCTGCATGCCGTTGGTCTTCCAGCTCTGCGCCAGCTCCAGCGCGCTGATGGCAGGCTTGCCCCTGGAGGTGATGAAGTCATCGCTGGGGTCCCCGTTGAAGTTGCCACACAGCCCACACACCTTGTTGTGCAGGCGCGGGCCCATGGTGATGCTCAAAGTGTTGAAGCGATTGTAGCGCACCTGGGAGCACACAGACAACAAGAGAGAGAGGAAGCAGGAAGTTGGGGAGAGGAAACAGGAAGTTAGAGGAGAGCCGGAAATTAGAGGTAAAGGAAGCAGGAAGTCAGAGGTAGAGGAAACAGGAAGTGAGAGAGAGGGAGCAGGAAGTGAGACTGTAAATAAAGTGAACCGTGATGTGTTGAACCCAGGAGCTCACCTGTATGTCAAGGGGCGTGTCGATGACCAGGAAGCCCTCCGACGTGGACACGCGTGTCATCAGCCCAGTGACGAAGGGCACGGTCACCGGAGTCCCGTTCACCTGGGGGAGGATGGACAGGTGAGGGGAGGGGAGAGGAGAGGGGATGTTCAGGCACAGGTGAGGTGGAGGGAGGGCAGGTGAAGTGGGAGTTTGAGGATCTGTTTGTGGACAGGTGAGGGTGACAGGTGAGGTGAAGGAAGAGGCTATTTCCTCACCTTGACGGTGCTGCCAGAGATCAGTATGTTCTCCTCGTTGATGTACAGGTAAGCGTGGGAGATGGTGGTCAGGTTAGGCGTGCTCCACTTGTCGAAGTTGGCGATGAGCTGGAAGGAGAGATCTGGCAGCTTGTGGCAGTTGGTGGACAGGACGAATGAGCAGGAGGCGGGCAGGCGCAGGGACGCCCCGTCGAAGGTCCTGAACACCCCTCCCCCGGACGCCACGCAGTGCTGGGAGCGCCGAGGGAAGCAGCCTCTCACCCCGTACCTCAGAGTACACTCCTCCTCCGCTTTGCAGCGCCGCGGGTCACACTGGACCAGGTTACGGCCAATGCACTGACAGCGCTTGGTGCAGTCACTGTTCCAGAACAGCTGCTTCGACTGGGGTTGGGGTTAAGAGGGGTCAGGGTTGGGGTTAAGAGGGGTCAGGGTTGAGGTTAAGAGGGGTCAGGGTTAGGGTTAGGGTCAGGTCATAGTTAGGTTCAAGGGTCAGGGGTCAGGCTCACCTCAAAGTACTTCCCGTCGGTGTAGCAGCCACAGTTCTGGGGCAGGATGCAGCTCTTGCCGTTGAGGACGAAGCCGGGGTCACATTGGCAGCCCTCCACGCAGTCCGGGCTGCAGTCCCTCTGGCCGCGGGCAGGGGCACACTGGGGCTGGCACACCGGCACACAGCTGGAGTAGTGGCTGTTAGCCGGGCAGGACAGGACTGGACAGAGGACCAATCACTCAATCAATCGATATTTATCTATAGAGCACGTTTAAAACAACCATGGTTGACCAAAGTGCTGTACAGGAGGTAAAATAATTATAGCAGGAAGATAAGGCATATTCTGTATAGATAATGTAGATAGAAGTACAGCAATGACAGGATAAAACAGCTCCCAATGCTTAAGGAATATTAAAGGAAAAGAGACAAAATCCAAAGAGAACATAAACATGTTTAGAGCAGACTGCTCATGTGACAGCAATAGAAGGACACCTGGAGCAGGTGCTCATCTGGGCCTGAATCTAAACCAATCAGCTGCTCACCACAGGGCGTGTCCATCCTCCAGCCAACCACGAGCAGCCCCTGGGTGTGACAGGTGCTGGCGTACACCTGCAGCCAGTTGCAGATGGTGTCCTGGGCTCCCTGGTCCAGACACGTGTCCTGCAGGCAGCTCTGGTAGAAGAACGCCGGCGCCACCTTGCTGTGGCAGCGGGCGAACACGCCCCCGCGGTCCACGATCAGGCCGCACAGCCTCACGGCCTCCGGCTCCACGAACACGTACAGCCCGTCTCCCATGTGGAAGCGCATGCCCACCTCGGCGCCCTCGTTCCCGTCGGAGTTGCCGTCGGCGACCAGGAGCGGGCCGTCTCCGGGGAGCCCCCTCTCGACCACGCCGCAGCGGGGACACGAGTCGCCGCAGCCCACTTGGCAGAAGGAGTCCCTCTCGGCCCAGGCCATGCCCCAGTCGCTGGTGCTCAGCACGGGCGCGGACACGGGGAGGCCCTGGCACAGGCCGCAGGTGCTGTTGTAGAGGCTGCGGGGCAGCGTGAGCAGAAGGAGGGTGTTCCAGTCGAAGGCCACCGTCAGCCCGAAGTCTGTCTTCAGCACCAGCTGCATGCCCAGGGAGAAGATGTTGATCTTGCCCGCTCCCAGCTTCACGGGCATGTGCAGACGCTCTTTGTTCACCTGGGGGAAGGCAACATGTCCATGTGAAGGGCGGGTCTCGTGTAGTTACTGATATGTGTGTGTGTGTGTGTGGTAAGGTATATGATTGTTTATGTGTGCTTGTGTGTGTGTGTGTGTGGTAAGGTATATGATTGTTTATGTGTGCTTGTGTGTGTGTGTGTGTGGTAAGGTATATGATTGTTTATGTGTGCTTGTGTGTGTGTGTGTGTGGTAAGGTATATGATTGTTTATGTGTGCTTGTGTGTGTGTGTGTGTGTGTGGTAAGGTATATGATTGTTTATGTGTGCTTGTGTGTGTGTGTGTGTGGTAAGGTATATGATTGTTTATGTGTGCTTGTGTGTGTGTGTGTGTGGTAAGGTATATGATTGTTTATGTGTGCTTGTGTGTGTGTGTGTGTGGTAAGGTATATGATTGTTTATGTGTGCTTGTGTGTGTGTGTGTGTGTGTGGTAAGGTATATGATTGTTTATGTGTGCTTGTGTGTGTGTGTGTGTGGTAAGGTATATGATTGTTTATGTGTGCTTGTGTGTGTGTGTGTGTGGTAAGGTATATGATTGTTTATGTGTGCTTGTGTGTGTGTGTGTGTGGTAAGGTATATGATTGTTTATGTGTGCTTGTGTGTGTGTGTGTGTGTGTGTGTGTGTGTGTGTGTGTGTGTGTGTGTGTGTGTGTGCGTGTGTGTTAGGGCATATGTGTGTGTGCTTGGGTGTGTGTGGTAAGGTACTGTATATGATTGTTTATGTGTGCTTGTGTGTGTGTGCGTGTGTGTTAGGGCATATGTGTGTGTGTGTGTGTGTGTGTTAGGCCACATGTGTGTATGTGTGTGTGAGGTATGTAGGCTGTGTGTGGACGGGCTGGAGGTAGCTAGTTTCTGGCCCTCTTCAGATCTTTGGGTTGGTTTGTGAAGCCATTCCAAAATGTCACTCAGGTTAAACTTTCTTCTGAGCCCAATCCAGTCTGATAAAAGATGCCGATTGAAATAAGATCCACCTTAAGCCAATCAAAGAGGAATCCGGTCTTTGCTCTGTTATTCTATCGGCTTGATTAGAAATAACTCCCTCCTCACACATTCAACAGCCTTGACCTTCACAAGTCATCAGTCGTACCTTTTCCGTGGAGGGAAAAGTACTTATAGAAATGAAAAGGTGCCCGAACACATGTTGGAATGTTTCGAATACATTCTCTGATGAAAAGTGAGCGTGTTCTCTCTGGTTCTCCTTACTTCCCCCTATTTGACCAATTTATTCTCCTAAATTAACTATTTCTTCTCCTAAACAATTTCTTCTCCCACACAAATGATTTATTCTCCTAAATGAAAACCATTTCACAGCCTGGCTCCGCCCCATTCCCCTGCCCTCTTCCCACCACACCACACTCACCGTAACTGTGTGTTTGTAGCTCCGAGACACCTCGATCTCAAAGTCGTACACGTCCAGGACGAACCCCCTCACCCAGATGGCCTGGCCAGTGTCTCTCTGCTCGTTGCGGGCCATGAGTTTGAACTCGGGAAAGAAGCTGGAGGTCCCAGCCCTAAACTGGTCCCCGTCCTCCTCCGCCTGCCCCTCCCTGCCCCCGCAGGACGTAGTAGCCAGCCTCAGAGTGCAGGAGCTCTGCAGCTCGAAGGGCACCCCGCCGAACGGCAGGAAGTGGCTGTAACCGGCGGCAACGCATATAGCCTCGGTGCGGGGCTGGCAGAAGTAGAGGCCGTCCGTCTCCTGGCAGAAGTCCTCGGGCGCGCAGGACGCCAGCATGCAGTATACGCTGTTGTCCGAGCCGTTGCAGAAGCATCGCTCCTGGCACTCCCAGTCTGTCCAGAAGGTCTGGTTGGTGTCCAGCTGGTGTCCCTGACTGACACAGCCGCAGTCGCTCCTGGCCACGCAGAGGCCATCCCTCAGAGCGAAGCCCTCCTCGCACTGGCAGCCCTCCTGGCAGGGCAGCGGGCAGGGCTCCTCCGCCGGCAGGTCCAGGGTGGCACAGGTCAGGGGGCACGCGTGAGTGCACTCGTCAAAGTGGCTGTTCTCGGGGCAGGGGAGGGCTGGAGGGAGACGAAGGGAGAGAGAGAGGAGAGGGGAGAGATGAGAGAGGAGAGGGGAGGGGGTCCTTAAAAACAAGGTTTTTATAGAAATGTTCCAGCCTAATCTGAGTGAATGCCCATGTCTCCTAGCACATGCATGTCTCCTCCCTCCTCCCTCCTCCCTCCTCCCTCCTCCATCCTCTATCCTCTCTCCTAGCCCTGAGGTGTCATATCTACTCACGGCAGTTGGTGGCGCTCCTCCAGGGTGCGAGGCCCACCTGAGCGTCCTGGCAGGCGGAGGCGTATGCCTGCAGCGAGGAGCAGAGGGCAGAGCGGTTTCCCTCCCTCACGCACATGTTGTACAGGCAGTTCCTGAAGAACGGGGAGGGGTTGACCGCCGCGTGGCACACCAGGAAGGAGCTGTTCCCCGGGTCGTTGATGTTGCCGCACATCCAGGGGCTCTGGTACAGCCTGAGGTCGGTGCACATGCGGTACAGGTCGTCGCAGTCGCCGTTGCAGGTGAGGTCGTCCGCGATGGCGCGCCAGCCGTCGGTAAAGAGCTCGACGGACTCGGCCAGGCGTCCGTTGGGAAGGCGCAGGTCGTCGCTGGCGTTGCCGTTGAAGACGCCGCACAGGCCGCAGGTGGCGTTGAAGAAGAGCGTGGACAGGCTGATGTTGAGGAAGCCTTGGCGCGTGTAGCGCACGCGGAGCAGGCCGCTGGATTCCACCACCGTGGCGTTGCCGTGGGCGCGGTAGATCAGCAGGGTGTCCAGGGGGTGGATGTAGGGCAGGAGGACAGGCTCTCCGTTCAGCTGGGAGGAGGCAACATGCAACACTCTCATTCAAAATGAAGGAATTGTTGATATTATTGATATACTTTTTTTGATACTCATTTGAAGTATCCCCCCCCCTCCCCAAGACCCCCTCCTGGCCCCCCCCCCCCCGGCTACTTCACACAACTGACCACCGACCTTCACAATGTCGAAGTCGGACCCTCCAATCTGGGCCTCCAGGTTGGCAACTCGCACTACCACGGGTCTCAGCCAGGCCGGCCCCTTGTTGGCCAGCCGCCGACCCATCTTCACCTCCACCGACGACACGTTGGGCGGCGTCGCGCCGCAGCTCCTCAGCAGGTAGTAGGAGTTCTCGTCCTGGAAGGGCAGGGAGACCCCGTCGAAGGAGGCCACCACCTGGCTCTGGCCCAGCGAGCACGAGCCCTCCCTGCGAGGGTAGCAGCCCAACAGGCCCAGCTCTGCGCCGCACACCTCCCCCTCCCGGCACGAGTCGTTGAAGCAGGCGATCTCCCCGGCCGGCCCGCACACGCAGCGCAGGGAGCACTCCCCGGCCTCGCCGCCCGGCCCCGCCCAGAAGGTGGCGTTCAGGTGGTGGTAGATGCCGTCTCGCTCGCAGCCGCACTCGTCGCGGCGCACGCAGCGGCTGCCACTCAGGACGTGGTCCGGGTCGCACTGGCAGCCCTCCGTGCAGGGGTGGGTGCAGTACAGGTGGGCCGTGAGGTCCGAGCAGGAGGCGGGACAAGCGCTGGTGCACACCTGGTATTGGCTGGATGCTGGGCATGTCAGGGCTGGCGACCAATCAGGAGGGGAGATGGGAGGTTAGGTGAAAAAGGGGCGGGCCTTGTTGTGGTGTGTGATGTCACAGGAACAGAATACAGAAGTATTCTATGAAGTAATGCTTTAAGGTGGGTTAGGGTTAAGGGATATTCAGGAGAAGGGTTAAGTTAAGGTTAGGGTAAGTAAAGGTTAAGGTAAGAGCAACAGAATACTGTGTAAGTAAAGAAGTACATTAAGGTTGAGTAGGTTATATTATTTAGGATTTGAGTAAGTTAAGGTTAGGGTTAGACCTGGCGACCTGACGAGCCCACGACTCACCACAGAAGGTGCGCGACCTCCAGGGTCGTATGGTGACCCCGAGGGCCTGGCAGGCCAAAGCGTAGGCCTGGATGGCCTGACACAGCGTGGTGATGTTATCCCTGTTGCTGCACATGTCGTACACGCAGCTGTACACGAACGCCGTGGGGTCCACCACCGCCCTGCAGTCCCGGAACGGCCCGTCCGTCTTGTTGATGAGGCCGCAGTAGTCCGAGCGGAAGTAGAATGCCTCGGTGGCTGGTTCGCATAGGCTGCAGTTCTGGGCGCAGCCGTCCGTGCAGCGCCAGTCTGTGTCCTCCGCCCTCCAGCTGCCACCCAGCTCCACCACGCTCTCCGCCAGCGTGCCGTCCGGAAGCACGGGGTCGTCGGCGGGGTCGTCGTTGTAGTTGCCGCACAGGCCGCAGGTGTTGTTGAAGTAGGAGCTGGGGAGGGAGATGGAGGCGTAGTGCTGCCCGTCGTACGTCACCAGGAGACCAAAGTCCGTTTCCAAGGCTACGGCCACGCCGGATTGGTACACCTTCACGGCGCCGAGCTGGAGCTGGACAGGCAGGGTCTTTATCAGCCCGTCCACCTGAACACAGAGAATACAGTTATCACTCTGTCCACCTGAACACAGAGAATACAGTTATCACTCTGTCCACCTGAACACAGAGAATACAGTTATCACTCTGTCCACCTGAACACAGAGAATACAGTTATCACTCTGTCCACCTGAACACAGAGAATACAGTTATCACTCTGTACACCTGAACATGCACTGTTCACACACCGCTTTGGATTAAAGTGTCTGATTAAAGTATACAGTACATGCACGTGTACGTTGTCATGGCGATCACTCGTGACGGCCCCGCCCCCTCGGCAGCAGCCCCGCCCTCCTCACCTGCACGGTCCCCGGGGATCCCTTGGGCAGGGTGACGCGGTGCCCGTACACCTCCACCGTCACGTCGCGGAGCCAGGACACAGTGGCCATGCCACGGTTCTCGTTCTTGGCCTCCACGCTGAAGAAGGGCAGGCCGGCCACCTCCCAGCACGGCCGGGCCAGCAGGTAGGAGCACGTGCCCTGGAAGTGGTACAGGAAGCCGTCGAAGGTGTGGTAGTGCGGGTCCCCGAACACCACGCAGGTGCTGGTGCGGGTGGGCTGGCAGTAGAAGGCGCCCTCCTGCTGCTCGCACGTCTCCAGCTGCCCGCAGGGGGCCTCCTGGCACGAGACACGGTTGTCCAGGTCCAGGCAGCGGCAGCGCTGGGAGCACTGGTCCGACAGCCAGAAGATCTCCCCTCGACGGTAGTAGCGCCCTGGGAAGAGGGAGCTACGGCATGAGCTCCGTACCGGGACTAGGGATGAGGATGTTATTAAGTCTGATAACAGCTCGAGTCATTTCAAGAAGCTCAGGTCAGATGATACCGTTAAAGCTGCAGCCATTGGCCGGATCGATCAGGTCGGTGTCCACCCTGAAGAGCCAGCGCCCAGGCATGTTGACGTTGGTGGTCTGCTCCATGTTCACCACGTCGTTGGACCGCGAGCCCGGCAGGTTGAAGAAATGTCCGATATCGCCTCCGTTAAAGCCTGACTGGAGAGGGTGGAGGGGAAGGAAACAGGGGGTCAGGAAATCGGCACACCACATTAGTGTCCCTCGTCCCCCGTCCTGCACCCCCGGTGCAGGGTGACCCTACCTGTGCTGTCGTGCCCCCCAGCCCTGTAAGCGGGTCCCCCCCGCTGGCTGTGCCCGTGCTCCAGTTGATCTCCCCGTAGTTGAACATGGAGAAGAACGCCGCCCCGTCTGAGATCAGCGCCGTCTGGAACGTGTTCACCTGCACACAGGAGGCACCGCACAGCATCACATCACACAGGAAGCACCGCACAGCATCACATCACACAGGAAGCACCGCACAGCATCACATCACACAGGAAGCACCGCACAGCATCACATCACACAGGAAGCACCGCACAGCATCACATCACACAGGAAGCACCGCACAGCATCACATCACACAGGAAGCACCGCACAACATCACACATGTACAGATAAAAAATTAATTGCTGATGTGGGAGGGGGGGTGGGGGGGAAGGGAGGGGAGGGGAGGAGAGGAGAAGAAAAGAGAGGAGAGGGGGGGAGAGGAGAGGAGAGGAGAGGGGGGGAGAGGAGAGGAAAGGAAAGGAGAGGATAGGAGAGGAGAGGATAGGAGAGGAGAGGGGGGGAGAGGAGAGGATAGGATAGGAGAGGAGAGGAGAGGATAGAAGAGGAGGGGATAGGAGAGGATAGGAGAGGAGAGGAGGGGAGGGGAGGGGAGGGGAGGGGAGGGGAGGGGAGAGGAGAGGATAGGAGAGGGGAGAGGAGAGGAGAGGATAGGAGAGGAGAGGATAGGATAGAAGAGGAGGGGATAGGAGAGGATAGGAGAGGAGAGGAGAGGAGAGGAGGGGAGAGGATAGGAGAGGGGAGAGGAGAGGATAGGAGAGGAGAGGAGGGGAGAGGAGAGGATAGGATAGGATAGGAGAGGATAGGAGAGGAGGGGAGGGGAGGGGAGAGGAGAGGATAGGAGAGGAGAGGAGAGGATAGGATAGGATAGGATAGGAGAGGATAGGAGAGGAGGGGAGGGGAGAGGAGAGGATAGGAGAGGAGAGGAGTAAGCATTTTACCGGTGTGGTCTGACTGCCTCCGTAGAACGTGACCTGGTGCCAGGTAGTAATAAAGACCCAGGTGGCGGTGAACGTGGGAAGGTTCTGGAAGTATTTCCGGACATCTTGCGTGACCCTCTCCAGCAGATGCGGCTCGGTGGACTCCCGGTAGAAGATGTCTCCACGGATACCGTTGTGCACGTCTGCCCAGAGTGGAGCGATGAAGGAGCGGCTGTCGCTGAGAGGGAAGGCCTCGGGGGTGAACTGGCTCACCTGCACGTTGAACGAGATCACGCCGTTGTTGTTGACCTGAGGGGAAGAAAAGTTGCTGTTAAACACAACGGAAATACACTCCAGAGGGTCGACAGGCTGAGAGCATTGCAGTTCAGTTCCTCTTCATTTATTTCCCTCAGGAAATGTGGTTGCCGTGTGTAGGCATATAACATTTAAAAAATCTATCCCATACAACCACAAACCCCATACATTACAGCTAACACACCCCTAACTACAACCCTACCTATCTACAAGGTGGATGATCTCTGGAAGAAACTCATTAATAAAGTTATAAGATAAAGCCGGTGATGAAGAGAGGAGAATGAGGACGAGTGCTTACGTAGATGGACCGGTAGGGGACGTTGAAGAAGACAAACGGCATGAGTAGAACTATTTCAGTTGAACTGCCGTCGTCCATCTTAGGGGTTTCCAGGTCCCTGTGGGCTGGTCCGTAAGGGTAGAGAATGTCCTGAGAACTGGCTAGAGGAGGAGGGGTGAAGGAGGGGGAGAGGAAGGAGGAGAGGAGGAAGGAGAGGAGGAGAGGAGAGGAGGAGAGGAAGAGAGGAGGAGAGGAGGAGAGGAGAGGAGGAGAGGAGGGAGGAGAGAAGGGAGGAGAGGAGGAGGGGAGAAGGAAGGGGAGAGGAAGGAGGAGAGGAGGAAGGGAAGGAAAAGATGAGAAGAGGAGGAGAGGAGGAGAGGAGGAGAGGAGAGGAGGAGAGGAGAGAAGGAGGGGGAGAGTAAGGAGCAGAAGAGGAGAGGAGGGAGGAGAAGATGAGAAGAGGAGGAGAGGACGAGAGGAGAGGAGGAGAGGAGGAAGGGAAGGAGAAGGAGAGGAGGAAGAAGAGGAGGAGGAGAGGAGAAGGAGAGGAGGAAGCAGAGGGGGAGAGGAGGAGGGAGAGAGGAGAGGAGGAGGGAGAGAGGAGAGGAGGAAGGATAGGGGGAGAGGAGAGGAGAGGAGGAAGGAGAGGGGGAGAGGAGGAGAAGAGGAGGGAGAGAGGAGAGGAGGAAGGAGACGGGGAGAGGAGGAGGAGAGGAGGGAGAGAGGAGGAAGGATAGCAGGAGTCAGTGAAGCGAACCCCAGCCCTAACTCTAGCCCACACACACCTAGAGAGTGGGGGATCATCAGGTCACCTGATACATTATTAACTGAGATTTCAGAGAGGATCAGATAAGATCAATGCTATGTTTGTTTTAGCGGAGGGAAGAATAAGAGGTATTGACTGGAAGGGCGCTCAGATATCACAGGAATGGAGGGCTTTGCCTCAGACTGAGGGGAGATTACTCTCTCATGTCTGTGTATTGGAGAAACACTGTAACTGTAACCACTGCAGCGAGTGTAGACTGGGACCAGAGGAAACTTGCTTACCTCCTTTCTGAACAACAACAGCAAGGAGGTGGAGCAGAATGACTGGAGTGACTGGCCACAGCATCCTGGGGGGGAGAAACAGACAGGGAGGGAAGATGGATGGATGGATGGAGCATCACTGGAGATCCTGTTGTGCCACTCGGGAAGAGGAGGCACTCCCAAAATCGAGGATGCACTTCAGATGTCACATGTGGCTGCACTGTATATCATTTTGAGATGTTATCATTGCATTGTAGCTCTGTACTCTGCCTGGTAGCTGAGATTAAGACAAACGTTATTGTCCTTAACTTCATTGAGGGTGAAAGGCTGTGTGAGGCTGAACGAGGCCAAGTGTAAATGCCAAAGGGTCAAAGTGAGTCACGGCCAGTTTCTCATAAAACGGCGCAGACAAGAGCAGAGCTCCAGCGCTCCAGAGCTCCAGCGCTCCAGTGGGCCAGCGCTCCAGAGGGCCAGCGCTCCAGCGCTCCAGTGGGCCAGTGGGCCAGCGCTCCAGCGCTCCAGTGGGCCAGCGCTCCAGTGGGCCAGCGCTCCAGAGGGCCAGCGCTCCAGTGGGCCAGCGCTCCAGTGGGCCTTACGACATGTAACTGCTTTAAGATCCGTCTCCCAGTTGTCCCCCAGGACCCCCCGGCCCCAACCCTCGCCCCGGCACTGTTAGACGAGCCCTGAAAAGACCCCATTATGCCGTTAGGAACAATGTGTGAGGATCACATTCGCCTTGTGACTCCCGTGTGAGTCCACCATGGAAGGGTCCTCCTGGTGCCAGGGTTCCCCCGCCCCCCGCCCCCGCTCCGCTTCACCCTCAGAGACCCAGCCTGCCTGGGACCTCATTACCACCTCTGTTTAAGAGCCCCGTTGCCCAGGAGGGGGCGGACGGGCCTTGTGGCACCAAGGGGGGGGGGCATTAACAGCGGGACGCTAATGGCTTTAATCGAGCAAGTGAGGGTGCCAGGACCCCCGGGAGGCTGACAGTCTTGGATAGCTGCCCGTGGCCGAGCCTGAACATAAAGCCAAGTGGATAGATTGGATGGCAGATGTGGATCAGGGTGATGTGCTGTGGTTAGACTCTCCTCATCCTCTCTGCCTCCTCTGCGGCTGATGTTTCAGTTCTGCTGTTAGGTGGAATGTTAATACACTGGTAATTTGCATACGGAATAAAGCATTCCAAATCCAGTTCACCTCATAGGTGTCTGGGATGAGATTATTTCATTTAAAAAACAGTTCTTTTTAACAAGACACATCTCTGAAATGCTTCGCAGCAACGTCAAGTCAATCCAGTATTTCTCTCTCAAATCTTCATGTCTTTTAAGTAGTTTGATGACCTAATGAGCTGGGGTTAGGTCTGCAGATTATCATGCTGCAGTCATCAACCAGGCAGCACAGATTAGCAGCAATGCTCAGATTAGCACTACAGCTGGTGTGACTGCTTCAGATTAGCAGCAATGCTCAGATTAGCACTACAGCTGGTGTGACTGCTTCAGATTAGCAGCAATGCTGGTGTGACTGTTTCATATTAACACTACAGCTGGTGTGACTGCTTCAGATTGGCACTACAGTTGGTGTGACTGCTTCAGATTAGCAGCAATGCTGGTGTGACTGTTTCATATTAACACTACAGCTGGTGTGACTGCTTCAGATTGGCACTACAGTTGGTGTGACTGTTTCAGATTAGCACCAACGCTGTAGCCACATTTTATCTGACAGGCATTGAGCCAGGCGTGTTGCAGAGCCATTTAGATAAACGCCATTGTCTAACACAAAGGCCCCTGGCTAACAGACCCTCTCCAGAGACGTCGATGACCAAGACAGCCCTACAAAACACAGGAATGTCTTCATCTGGCAGACGCTCTAAACTGACACACAGGAGCGGATTCAAACCTGTGATCTCCATCTGTAGTCGGATACCCTGAACTAAACCCATCCTAATGATCTTCATCATAGCTGTACACATCCCCACATAAAACAAAGGGCAGGCTATCAACCAACTTACCTACTTACAGTAGGTAACACATATGCAGAGTGAACTGTTAGAATATCATATTAATTGCTCATATTAATCTGGTGAATAAAACAAGAAATCACAAACATAAATCCTGCAGGGACACCCATCTTTCACTAGCTGTAGCCAGTGTCACAAAAGCCAACGTGACACAAAACATGCAATATGACGGTGTTACATACTACATGACAGTGTTACATGTTACAATCCAGTGTTACATGCTACATTCCAGTGTTACATGCTACATTCCAGTGTTACATGCTACATTCCAGTGTTACATGCTACATTCCAGTGTTACATGCTACATGACAGTGTTACATGTTACATTCCAGTGCTATCAGAAGGCTTTTCTGTCCTATCAGCTGTGTTTTCCAGCTTCGCTTCTGTCACGCACCGCATTCTCTCACGCAGGTAGGAGACACCTGGCTCGTCATGAGCTCCAGGTGCCTTCACCTGTCCATGGATGGTGCACCTGCCTGACAGATGCAGACAGACAGACGGACGGAGAGACAACTCACCTGCTTTCAGTACACACACATGCAGCTCCTCACCACGTTCACCAGCCTGCCTCCAGTACACAGCTAGCTTCCATCCAAGAGGGAAACATCCAGAGTTTAAAAGGGTGAAGGAGGACTGAGGGGAAGGTGGTTGAGCCGATGGGAGGGGAGGGGGAGAGGAGGAGGGGGGTCTCAGCAGTGGAACCCTTCCTCGTCCACTTACGCAGGATTAGAGTCAATAACCGGTCCCAGAAAGTGACAGAGTCCTCGCCCAGGGCGTCCGCAGGATTTGAAACAAGCAGCGAGAGGTTTCCTTCTCAGTGGGCACAGGGAAGCCCGTGTGGAAGCTTCGGTAGAGAGGCTGGTGCTCACTTCACCAGGGGGTAGTGTTCAACTTTATCTGAGATCCGTGTTTGGAGAGAGGGTTGGTGGAGAGGGTGGGGAACAGAGTGAACGGAGAGAGAGAGGGAGAGAGACTATGTAGGAGAAAGAGTGACGGAGAGGGGGGAACTATGTAGCATAGAGAGAGACTGTGTCTGAGTGAGAGAGAGACTGTAAGAGAGCGATAGGGTGGGGGGACTATGTAGGAGAGATGGATAGAGATTATGTAGGAGAGGGAGACTTTGTAGCAGATAGTCCCTCTCTCTATGTTGGAGAAAGAGGGAAAGAGACTATGTAGCATAGAGATGAAGGGAGAGAGAGGGACTATGTAGACACCTATGTAACAGAGAGAGAGAGGGACTATGGAGGAGAGAGAGAAAAAGACAGAGGGAGAGAGTGAGAGGAGAAAGACTATGAGCGAATAAAGAAAAACTCTGGAAATGGGAAAACAATAAAGGTAAATACTGTTAATAGATCGTATCTTCCTCCAGGCAGAGGGTGAGATGGTGTGTGTCGTGTGAGTCTTGAGGCATGTGTATACAGGTGTGTGTGAACAGTGTGTGTAGATGTCTACTTCAGCCCTGTCACTCTGTACAGCTTTCCAACTGAGCGCTCAGACAAGTCAAAGCAATGCATTATGGGGCATTTATTGACAGAAACAGAGAGAGAGACACACACTAAAACCCTGGTTTTCAAAGACCTGGGGAGGATTGAATTACAGAATTAACATGAGTCACTTAGGACCCACTGTGACTTTCCTTTAATTAGGGACCTCCTTATGGACTCACAACACACTTCATTACCATAGATCCTGGAGAGATTAGGGTGGGGAAATCGCAGGTGGATCCATGCCGATAGCGTCTGGGAAGGAGAAGGGAGTCAGGCGGGTCTTTGTCAAGGTGAGGACAGTGGAGTAACTGGAGAGGGCGGGGTGGGATGCGTGAAAGGCTGTGGACCCTGGTCTCCTATTGACCAGCGAAGGAGGTCTCAGTGGAGGATTCTTTTACACCTCTCAGGCCTTGTTGTGTAAATGCACACATGCTCTTAACCCACTGGTGAAAGAGAGAGACACACAAAGGGAGACAAAAAAAACAACACGATCCCAGCAGGACGAAATCATCTTGTTCCGGAGACGGCGTTTTTCGGGAAGCGATGAAGACGAAGAAGTGAGGGAGATCGAGATGAGACGATAGTCGTGATTTCTCTCTTCTCTTCCCACTCGCAAACAAAACATTTCTTCAGGCACCTGGTACTGAAGGCCTGACTGTCTCTCCTGCTGGTTTGGGGCGAGTCACTGGGAATGGGGACAGGGTTGGGTAAAACTGGACCACATGGGTTCAGAGGAACCGAGCACAGGACAGGTCTGGAGAGACCGTGGTTTGAGATGTTATAAAATCGTGAAAGAAAAAATTAAAACCGTCACTGACAAAGCTGAATGAACTCTTGCTCCTCAACAGGGTACGGTACTAAGGTAGGTGAGGCAGGAACGTTTCAGGGGACCGAAGGCAGAAGCCACCGAGACCATCTCTAAAACAACGTCCAGAGGAGGATTTCAGGTGAGGTTAGTTCGACAGTCATCCAATCCCGTCAGGCGACAGCTCCATATCAGTCCTCAGACTTCCCCTTCTGCCCAGCAGTTGGCCTTGTCCTGCCCTCATCTCCTCGCTCCACAATGAAGAACCTCCTTCTCGTAACCCAAAACTCCTCCTCCCAATGACTCCTTCGGTTGGGAACACAATGAGGTCCGTTCAGCCCTGGTTGCCCCTTGCTACAGCTCCATAAAGCAGCAGGCCAGATCAGGATACCTGCTGCCCAGACCAAGATTGGGTGCGGGACAAGATTTCAGGGAGGCTCTGGAACAGCTCCCCCTGTCTCCAGCCTCAGTCTGACCTCCACTGGGGGCACACCCTCCATCACCCTACGGGCCAGGGAAACATCCTGGTCGAAAGTCCAAGTTTATAGTCCAGGTCACTGGTCCAGGTCTTGAAGCAGAAGTTGCCCGTGTGGTCTACTTCCTGTCTGTGTGGTCCACTTTCTGTCTGTATGGTCTACTTCCTGCCTGTGTGGTTCACTTCCTGTCTGAGGGGTCCACTTCCTGTCTGAGGGGTCCACTTCCTGTTTAGAATGGGTGAAGGAAGGAGGAGGAACTCTTGGCACTTCAAGCAGAAGACTAACATTTAAAGTCTAAGGAGAACTTACTTACGAAAAGTAAGTAAAGACACACTCACACCTACAAAGGAAGACACGAGTAGAACGGCCATTGAATCAAGAGGGCAGGCGACTTCATCGTCAGACAACTCACCTTACACAGGTGAAAGCCAAACAGAGAAAGGGGCTTTTTATTCCAGTAGACCAAAGCATGGCATGACATCATATACGTCTGTGAATCAGAAACCACAGAAGTCACCTGTAGGAGGGAAACTTTGACCCCACTCTGTGCATTCCATTTTCGGGATTCGAGAAGCACATTCGTGGCTAATATGAAACCTCTAATGGGCTCTGAGCTGCAGTTAACACCGCAAATCGGGATTGCATTTCCCAGGGTCATGCTGAGAAGGGGTCTGAGGCAGGGGGAGGTGTCGGTCTCTCAGATATACCCCTCAGATATCAGGATTAGACTCTGACGAGAAAAGACCACGGAGGGGCTGTCCCAGTAACCAGGCACCTGACGCATGGAATGGAGACGTAGCTGCCTTTTTAACACATGCATACCATGAAGACAACAGACAGGCTGTCTGCGCTAGCTAGCTAGCTGCTGATCACTTGTACGCGCTAGCTAGCTGCTACCAAACAAACACAAAATACTGTTTTTGCAATCTGCTGTAGCCTATATGCCAAAATAACGCAATATAATGTCTGCACTTGCTAGCGGCTGAATATATCAAACTAAAAACATACTGTCTGCGCTAGCGCTACTGCTGCTGAATATCAAACTAACACGACCGTGACACGGACACGAGTTCCGGTTGCTGTCGTAAATTATGCCATTATTTTCATTCTACCCAAAGAAATATTCTCTATGGCACAGTGTACAGTATACTTTTTTTATTGTTTATTTAACCTTCATTTCACCAGTCAGGTCCATAAAAAAAAAAAATCTTATTTACAACATGGTCTGTCAAGAAGCAAAATGTAGGCCTAACCCTATAACCGCACGTGATTCCCTAAAACTAGTAAAAAACGTAAAACTAGTTACCGTTTGATACTTGTTCAATTAAAATAACTGCTGAAAGCAACATAGCTACATATAAGGTACAGTATTGCCTCAGTATTACAGGTAATACAGTATTAACCCTTAACAAAATAGATTTAACCTATCTGAATATCGTCTTTCAGCGTGGCGGTGGTGACATTTCATCCACCAGCGATGTTTAACCCTTGTGTTATCTTCGGGTCATTCTGACCCATCAGTCATTGTGACCCACCGTCGTATTGCGACAAATTTACCGCATACAAAGACAAAGTGAAGCATTTTCTTTTAACAGCTAGGCTGTCTCAGACCCCCCACATTGCGATGGTTAAAAGAAAATTATTTTAATTTGTTTTTGTATTGGGTAAAATTGGGTAAACACAACGATGGTTCGTTATGAACCTTTGGGTCATGTGACCCGAAGGCAGCACGAGGGTTAAACTACTACTGTGATTACAATCATTAAGGATGCTAGTCTGTCGACTAGCAGTAGTCTGTTCTGCATATCTAGTAATGGTGAATAAAATATCCTTATGTTTTAACAGTGCATGTTAAATATATCAGAAAGGTGGCCTATGTTACTCCATCACTTAACACCATAGCCTAACTTAACATTATATAAAACAAATGATATCTCAAACCTTTTACCATTTTAATCCCACATAAAAACGACACACCCATATAGTAAATAAGGGTCCAATATTAAGAATATTTCCCCATACAAACACTTAGAAATCAACACAGAATAATTATCTAAAATGAAGAGTGGGCTAGTAATTTAACCACAGCAGATAACAAATCAATGGTATCTTTCCACCCCACCCCACTTGGTTAAGAACGACATAGGCCTAAAAATAACACCAAGATAAATAAATGTTTCTCCCATCTTAAGATGTGAGTTAAAAGGAGAGGTGGCGGTTGGGGGAGAGATGGGTGTTAGGTTAGAGGAGGGGGGGGGGGTGAGAGAGAGAGGGGAAGGTGAGGAGGTGTTGGGTAACTCAGTCGGATGTTAGGGTGGGAGAGGAGAGGTGTGGAGGTGCAGGGCAGCAGGCAGGTGGGTGAACCCATTGTAATCTAAGCAGGGGGGGAAGTGGATGTGTCACAGCGGCCGGTGTGGGGTTACTGTACAGGTGGGGTCTCCCCACCACGTCACCAGGGGCGGAGAGCAGCTCTATTCATGGGAGAGACAGAGAGCAGGAGACCTCAAGCAACATGAGTGCCAACTCCCTCTCCTCTCTCGCGCCCTTTCAACCTTTCCACCTCTCTTTCCCGCCCCCCTTTTAACCTCACCCCTCTCTTTCTCTTGCCCCCTTCAACCTCACCCCTTTATCACCCTCCCCCCTCACCCCTCTCCCACTCCCACTCTTGTCTCCGTGGCTGGCTGGCTTCCTGAATTGAGGTCAACATTTTCCGGTGGTCTCTGTTCTCCGGTCCTTTTAACAACACCTGATAGGAGACTTCTTTACTCTGGCCCTTGTGAGGTCAACTCCCAGGTTATCTCAGGACATCTCTCATTTGGTCGAGTGTCATCTGAGCCAGAAGAAGGAAAACTATATAAAAACATGCTTAAACTCAGATCTCTAGTAAAACACTTACTATGAGTATATCGTCAGTCTGTCACATTAAGCTGTTTCTTTATGAAACTCCCACCTTGTTTAAAACCCTTCAAATGAGAGTAAGGACCATGCAAAACCACAACACACGTGGAAAAGAAGAGAAGTAATCTCATAAAAATCTTATTCAGTAGCAGTTTAGTCAGTATTCACAAGGACCCAGGAAGTTGGGAGACTCTGGGGTGTCTACGAGGACCCAGAGGAGGTGGAGAGACTCTGGTGTGTCTACGAGGACCCAGAGGAGGTGGAGAGACTCTGGTGTGTCTACGAGGACCCAGAGGATGTGGATAGACTCTGGGGTGTCTAAGAGGACCCAGAGGATGTGGATAGACTCTGGGGTGTCTAAGAGGACCCAGAGGATGTGGAGAGACTCTGGGGTGTCTACAAGGACCCAGAGGAGGTGGATAGACTCTGGGGTGTCTACGAGGACCCAGAGGATGTGGAGAGACTCTGGGGTGTCTACAAGGACCCAGAGGAGGTGGATAGACTCTGGGGTGTCTACGAGGACCCAGAGGATGTGGATAGACTCTGGGGTGTCTACGAGGACCCAGAGGAGGTGGAGAGACTCTGGGGTGTCTACGAGGACCCAGAGGAGGTGGATAGACTCTGGGGTGTCTACGAGGACCCAGAGGAGGTGGAGCGTGTCTTCAGTTTGGGCACCACCAGGATCTCGTCTCCGTCCTGCATGCTGTAGGAGTGGAGTGCCCTGGACCCGTACTTCATCTCCTCCGGGCCGAAGGAGCCCAGCAGCTCCCGGCTGATGTAGAAGAGACGCATGCCGTTAGCGGGAAGCTGGACCAGGGCTCTCAGCTCCTTCTTGAGGTCGGCCACCGTCTGCTCCATCCTCAAGCTGAGCTGCTCCACCTGTTCGCCCCAGCGCACCTCCACCTGGGCGCAGCGCGGGCTCAGGTCCACCTCCACCAACGGGGCCAAGCGGCCGTACTTCGCCACCAGGCTGTGGTACCTGAGGGCGGGGGGGGGGGGGGGGGGTGTTAGATCTTTGAAGGTGGGTCATTTTTAAGAAACTGAAGAGCTTGTGATCTCTTCATCTCCTTCAGAGCAGAAAAAGAAAGAAGAGGACGGAAACAAACAAACAAAATATATATACTACCCGGAATGAAAAATAATAATAAAGTAACATTATTTGTTCTCATTAATTTGCTAATCAACTCTTCATATGCTGTGGTACAGATTATTCAAATTAACAACAGTTTCTGCTTTAAGGATGAAGGTTTATGTACCTGACCATGATAAAATGGTGAAATTAACGACTGGTGATGACAGTTATATAATATGGTGCCCGATCAAATACACAGCTATGCGAGTGTGTGTGTGTTGTGGACGTGAGTGTGTGTGTGTTGTGGACCTGTGTGTGTGTGTGTGTGTGTGTGTGAGTGTAGTAATAGCCAGCGTACACGGCCAACACTGCAGTCTCTCTGCCGTGAGAAAGCCTCCCCATGGGAGCGCAGGGGTACCGATAAGCCATCAGGAACAATTAAATAAAAAAGCCTTCGCTTTCAAAGGTACTGTAACAGCTGGACCAATCAAAGCAATTTCCCTTCCCTCCCCAAGAAGCCGTCCCACAAAGCCTTGTCCCTGGTCAGGGTTTCAGTCTGGCCCACAGGGCTCGCTGGGGAATTCCAGTCCGGGTCCACACAACACACAAAGTCCCATTCTGTAAGGAGCCATTTTGCTCAAAAGGTCTGATTTAATGTGCTAACTGCACGTATACTTTGCTAAATAACATTGCTGCTGATAACGCAGGGATCCCCAAATGCCTTTTCTAAGTGTGTTGGCTTAGGAGACCTGTGGCATTACGGGCAGTTCCCTCCAAACAGGCGTCAGCTCTGGGGCTCGCTCATATCTAGCCTAGATCTCTCGTCCTATCGTCTGTTGTTTCATCCTGGCTGTCTCTCCCTCCCTCTCTCTCTCCTTTAATCCACTGTTTAAAAGATTTCCTCCCCCCCTCTCTCTCTCTCTCTCTCTCTTTCCCCCTTTCCCTCTCTCTTTCCTTACCCCTGATCCCCCTTTTCTATAAGTCATTCTGTTCATTTCCAGTTTGCCCGTTCTATCCTCGTGTCTGGGCCTGTAGAAGGGCTGGCAGGCCTGTAGGTACCCACACACACACACACACACACGTATTGATGTGAGGTAGAGAGAGTGCGAGAGGGGGAGAGAGTGAGAGAGAGAGAAAGGGAGAGGGAGTGAGAGTGAAAGTGAGAGAGTGAGAGGGAGGGAGAGAGAGAGAGAGAAAGGGAGTGAGAGTGAGAGGGAGAGAGAGAGTAAAGGTACATCGAAAAATCAACCTGTTACCTTGTGTATCGGTTTTCCGATCAGAGTATTCCCGGCACAAAGGACTCATTGAGTGGGGAGAGACTGGCTGCATTGTGTCTCTAACCCTAACCCTCAGTGATACATACACAGACTGGCTGCATTGTCTCTTCCAAAGGTTAGTTTCCCCAGTCAGGGACCACACTTCCCCCATCAATACCCAATATACCTCCCCGAATGCTGCTAAGGTCAACACCTCCCACATGCTGTGACGGTCAACACCTCCAACCAGGCACCCCAAAGTTATGGTTGTAAGGCCTCCAGATCTTGTTAGTAGGTTTCTGATGGACAGTTTTAACATTACCATGGATGTTAGTTGTACCGTCATCTCATAGCTGCACTGTTACACTAAGTTTATCCTGAGAGACAAGGCCTAACCAGATCATTATAAAAGGGGTGTTTCTTGTTATGTAAGAATCACTCTTTGACGTAAAACCACGCTGAAAATGGTTGAGGACCGTTCTAAAAATATATATTATGTGTAATATGTGAGTGTACATCTATGCATGTGTGTGTGTGTGTGTGTATGCGTTTATATACCTATGTATGTGGGGCAGATGGCTGAGCGGTTAGGGAATCGGGTTACCAAAAAGAAGTTTGCCGGTTCGATTCCCGGCCGTGCGAAATTACATTGTGTCCTTGGGCAAGGCACTTCACCCTACTTGCCTCGGGGAGAATGTCCCTGTACTTACTGTAAGTCGCTCTGGATAAGAGTGTCTGCTAAATGGCTAAATGTAAATGTAAAAATGTGTGTGTGTGTGTGTGTGAGGTACCTCTGAGGCAGCTCCTCCTAAGGACAGTCCAGGTAGTGCCTGGTGTGTGTGTGTGTGTGTGTGTGTGTGTGTGTGTGTGAGGTACCTCTGAGGCAGCTCCTCCTCAGGACAGTCTAGGTAGTGCCTGATGAAGAACCGTTCTGCGTCTTCCCTCTCCCCGTCGGTCACCACACTCCCGTTCAGCACAGACACCGTGGGCAGCCTGCGAGGGGTCAGAGGTCCCCATGACTCAGCTTCTACATTTAGGCCACGCAGATCAGAGGTGCTCATATGAGGACAGTAAACTAAGAACCGAAGGACCTTGTGGGGACATTCCTTAGGCCCTACAACTTAACATGCTATTTCTAGAGGGTGTTGAGGGGGAGGGGGGGATAGAAATTAGTTTTAGGGTTGGAGTTGGGGACAGCACCATTTTGAATGTGAATTGCGAATTGTTGATCCTCACTAGGATAGTAAAACAAACCTGTGTGTAGTGTAGGTGTGTGTGGTGTAGTGTAGCGTGTGTGTGTGTAGTGTGTGTGTGTCTCTCACTGCCACTATGAGGCTGCGTCTCTCTGTGTAGTGTGTGTGTGTGTGTAGTGTGTGTGTCTCTCACTGTGCCACTATGAGGCTGCGTCTCTCTGTGTAGTGTGTGTGTGTAGTGTGTGTGTCTCTCACTGTGCCACTATGAGGCTGCGTCTCTCTGTGTAGTGTGTGTGTGTAGTGTGTGTGTCTCTCACTGTGCCACTATGAGGCTGCGTCTCTCTGTGTAGTGTGTGTGTGTAGTGTGTGTGTCTCTCACTGTGCCACTATGAGGCTGCGTCTCTCTGTGTAGTGTGTGTGTCTCTCACTGTGCCACTATGAGGCTGCGTCTCTCTGTGTCGGAGTAGGGCCGCAGCAGGGGAATCCCCATCACCCTGACCTCCTCTAGCTTCGGGAAGAACTGAAGTCTCCCAATGTCCTCCCAGCTACTTAGCCCTGCGACACACACACGCACGACACAGCAACACACACAAAAACACTCCTTATCCAGTTGTTTTTACACTAAAAACGTTGTTATTCTACCCTGACGACTGATCCTAACCCTACTCTGACGACCGCCATGTCCTGGTGGCAGTGTGAGATTGTGTAGGTGTTGTGGTACCGGAGTTGTTGAGGTTGATGCTGCGCAGATTGGGGAACAGCCTCTCCAGGGTGTCTGGGGGTTCCTGGACAGAAGTCAGGCTGTTGTTGGCCAGCACCAGGGTGTCCAGGCCAGGGTACATGGGCCCAAACTTCCTGACCTGCTGCCAGTCCCGGAGCTGGTTGTCGGTGATCTGCAGCAGGCGCAGGGATGGACAGGGAGTGTTGGACTCGTTCACGCTGTCAAACTCGTTCAGGCACAGGAAGAGCTCCTCCAGTCTGGAGAACGCATGGAGAGAAGACTCACACTGGTGCACAGGTGCACACACACACAGGTGCTCGCACACAGGTACACAAAAGGTAGATACACATCCAGGTGAGAGGAGGTAAGATAACCCTAACCCAGAGGTCAAAGGTGAGCTGACCCAGACCAGAGGTATCCAGATCGAGTGGAGCTTTATCACTCTCTGCGGAACGAGGAGAGCACAGCTGACTGTGACCTGGTCTTACTCAGGGGTCTGTTGTGTGACCTGGTCGTACTCAGGGGTCTGTTGTGTGACCTGGTCGTACTCAGGGGTCTGTTGTGTGACCTGGTCGTACTCAGGGGTCTGTTGTGTGACCTGGTCGTACTCAGGGGTCTGTTGTGTGACCTGGTCGTACTCAGGGGTCTGTTGTGTGACCTGGTCTTACTCAGGGGTCTGGCGTGTGACCTGGTCGTACTCAGGGGTCTGTTGTGTGACCTGGTCGTACTCAGGGGTCTGTTGTGTGACCTGGTCTTACTCAGGGGTCTGTTGTGTGACCTGGTCGTACTCAGGGGTCTGTTGTGTGACCTGGTCTTACTCAGGGGTCTGGCGTGTGACCTGGTCGTACTCAGGGGTCTGTTGTGTGACCTGGTCTTACTCAGGGGTCTGGCGTGTGACAGTGTGCACCGTGTCCCAGGTGACACGCGTGTTGATGAGGACGAGGCGACGGACACTAGAGAACACCTCGGCCAGGGTGGGCTGCAGCTCCACCCCGCTCAGGGGGTTCATGCTCAGGTTCAGGAAGTCCAGGCGGGGGATGTTTGAAACGATTGTCCCAATCTGGCAACCCGGGAGCAACAGAGACAGACACGAATGAGTGAACCTCAGTCCCTGAAGGATGTTGTGTGTTAAAATGTTAATGACCGATTGATGTTAATACTCTAGGTAGTTCAAATACATCTAATTTGAGTGAACAAGCAATAGCTACAGGCTCCTGGAGCTCTGGAGCCTAGTGAGAACCCAGCTCTGGAGCTCTGGAGCCTAGTGAGAACCCAGCTCTGGAGCTCTGGAGCCTAGTGAGAACCCAGCTCTGGAGCCTAGTGAGAACCCAGCTCTGGAGCCTAGTGGAACTCACCTCTGCCCAGTCCTGCAGCTGGTTGTGGGACAGGTCCAGCTCCACCACGTGGGCACAGAAGGCAGCGACCTCTGCCTCATCTCCAGCCTTGGTGATGCCACAGCCGCTCAGCACCAGCACACTGGGCAGGTTCAGACGGTCTGGGGGGGGGGGGGGGGGAATTTACATTTTCTGCTTTTGATCTTTATCTTTTTACCCATCATGTGATATGTTTTGTTGCACAATTTGTAGTAGAGTAGTCACCTATTACACATTATGACCATCATAGTTTATATAATATGTATAATATATATAATATGATAATGTTTCTAGCATGTAAAGCAACTCTGACATCCACAACCATGTAATGAAGATTTGACCTCTGACCTTTGACAGGCGAGCCCTTGGGGCTAGGCAGCAGGACCACGCCCATCCTGTTGCCACGGCAATAGGGGAAGTTCTCCGGGCTGTACTTCTCACTGACCACCTGCACGAAGGTACGGCCCTCCTCGTCTTCGCTAGAGGACTCCATGACACCTGGCCGCTGCTACCTGGGAGGGGGGGGGGGGTGAGCGGCACATTTGGGTTACAGTGTGTAGGTGGCCCATGTCACACCTGGAGAGGAGGGGGGCTGTACCTGGAGAAGAGTACCTGGGCCTGGAGGCTGGTGGATGGCTGTGCCGGGCCTGGAGGCTGGTAGATGGCTGTGCCGGGCCTGGAGGCTGGTAGATGGCTGTGCCGGGCCTGGAGGCTGGTGGATGGCTGTGCCGGGCCTGGAGGCTGGTGGATGGCTGTGCCGGGCCTGGAGGCTGGTGGATGGCTGTGCCGGGGCCTAACACAGCAGGGCTCATGCAGCTGAAAGAGAGAGAACATGTCACATGACTGACTCCCGTTACCCCTATCCTTTGTGACATCATATGTTCAATTAAGTCACAATGACCTAGACAGAAGGAAGACGGAATCGAAGACTATAGTTTCAAAATACAAGCTCATCATAACCATAGACATATATGTCTATGATCATAACTGAATGGGGGCTGGGGGTCGACGTAGGCCAAATCTTCCTGAGGGAACAAACTTCCTCTCAGGGTGTAGATTTAAGAAGAGAATAATACGGGGCCTGTAGTTGGCAGCAATGACTGTTCAGCTGTCTGAGACTCGTCTCTTCTCGTATCAGGTTGCTGTTGTCTGTCCCACAACCATCCTCACTTTTCTCTAGTGCTTATGTTCAAAGACCCAAATGAGATCTGTCGAGATCAGGTGCGAATACCTGTCAAACACGCTCTGACATCAGAGAGCTAAATATTTGAACTGATACACATGGGATAAAGGGGCCGATTTTCCTTCCGCAGTCGTTGATATCGTTCTCTGAGGAGGATCGCTGGTCTGGTACAAGTGCATTGGCTAACCATTCCCTGAGAAATACGTTCACTCTTATATCTCAATCGTGAACTTTTAGTGCTGCGCACGCACCTGTCACCAATTGGGAAGATGTGTGTGAGATCGTCGTTGATTGCGTAACTTGGCTACAAAACATTCGCTGTAAATTGGAACAATTGAGAAAGGTGGGGGAGGTGTGTTCAGGACACAGCTGCCATGACAACTATGTTTATTGCGGTGCAACCGTGCGTTTAAGGGACATAAATGTTCCTTACGAGTGATAGTTCAACATTCTGTATTCTGTAATGCAATGATGTTGGGTAACAGTGAATGGTTTGGCCAGAGATGCATCCGTCAACAAGAACGAAGAGATTGTAGATTAAAGGACAATATTGAGAGAGTTCAATAACCTTAAATGCACGGCTTTGTACGTCAAATCACTTTGCCAGATTACCAAACGCGATTAAATTAAATACAAACTACAAAAGTAATTTTGTAAAAATGACAAGCCAGAAATTGGCAATGTGACTGACATAACAGGTTGTCGACACTATTATAACCCTCCTGTTTTTTTTTTAAACGTTACACTTCTGGTAGCTTTCCTGGGACTATTTAAGTTAGACTATTATTTGGGTCTTTTCAGAACAAAGTGTGCATTCGAAATATACGGTGAATGGCATTCAATATGTGCGCAGTCAAATACTCTTGGTTTACTTACCGTCTGCACACGGGAGTCGAGACAGCACTTTAAAATATCTGTTATTGTTGTTTGGTTAGGTGAAATAAGACCCTCCCCTTTGACTAGGAAGTGACGCTATTCAACAGACAAGTCAATCAAGATCTTAAACAAAAACATTGTATAACACATTTCCGCCCACCAATGTGGAGCATACATTCAGTAGCTGCACACGCAAAAAGCATGCGTTTATAATTCAGATATTCATCAGGCGTTATTAAGTTCTGGACTATTAATTAGGCTCGAGACGATGTTTATCACCAGTTGAAGATTGGAGCTTTCATTTTTTTCTGTTTTGGTACACATCTATTTGTCAGTTCCAACACTAAATTGCATTATTGAGGCAGAACCATTGACAGAATGAAGTAGTCCTCTCTTATAAACACCATAGACTTCCTCTGCTGGCCGTAGGTAGTACTGCTCCTCTTGACCATAGACGTATCATTATTATGATTGTCCCCAAAAAAATAATAGATAGCATTTAGTCTTAATTCAGTCTCGTCTGGTATTAAACTGACATGTTTTGGCAACGTCTTTCTAGGTGAAACGGGTTTGGATGTAATGAATTACACTTATTTCCGGATATAAATTGCTGTTATGTGTGGTTCAAATCCTACATAGCTCTTGTTCACTGTACGTGCTTGAGGATGCACCCATGAGATTCTTCATATATGTGTAATTTAATTTTCAGGCGTAACATTTACAAGCGGCGGCGCAGTAAGTGCAACTGTTTTTCTTTAGTTTGATTTTTTGGTCGGTTTAACTGAGGTAAAGGGCCATCGGCCGCACACTCCCGATCTCGAACAGTAGGGAGCGGTGATGCGCTTCAAAAACGTTTGTTGCAATCTGCCAAAACCTCAACACGAGAAGAAGAGTGATACTGGTTTTGGTAAGTGGCCAGTGAATGACGTGGACAGTTGCTAGCTTTCTAGAACTCGTATGAGATCCCTTCTGAATTACTTTCACATTGAGTGTCGCTTGTTAACGCAAGGTTAACAAACTCTTGCTTGGTGGTCGAAATCACATTCGCTTTTTATCAATGACAACTTCACCGCAGTCTCCTGCCAGCTACCTAAGACATTTCAATGTGGCGAGGACTGACAACACGTCTGACAGCACGGGCGACTCACAAGAATCATGTATGTTCGCAGTTGATTCCGTGTGACACGCGACTGTGCGCCGCTGTCTGTAGCAACTTCAGCACAGGTAGACCCCTCCACAATGACATTTTCAAAGGTAGGTAAACGGCAAAACAAATCATCCCACTGCTTCAGCTTTGATAGTAAACCCCTCTTATATCCAGTCTTAACCCCACTCTTATTCATTCTGTTATCGTTGAATTTCAATTTAAATGTGCTGTGGCCACCTACGCAGCCTGTCCAAAGTTCAGTTGTAAAAAGTCCTAAAAAAATATCCTGTTGCCAGGTGTTTCTTACGATTGTAGGCAGGGATTCTTGTAGATGATATAGATCAGTGATTTCCTCATTTGACAGTCTGGTTGACCTCAGTAGTTTAGAGGGAGAGCAATGAGCCTGAGATACAAGGATGGAGAGGGTGATTCAACCCCAGGTTTGGGTTAGTCTACCAGTTGATCTGAACCCTGGTCTTCATGCCCCCCTGTCCTGCATGTTTTAGATGTTTCCCTGCTCCCAACACACCTGGTTCAAATGAATGGGTCGACCCAGGGAATGACATGCTGGTCTAGTCACACAGTTTTCTTCTGGCATTCAGAGGTGGAGTCCCAGTTCAAAGCGTTCAGGCAGAAGGCGTCCGACGCCCTGCCCGGCAGTGACTGGAGTCCGTTTGAGAAGAACACCTCGCTGCCTCCGGAGAGGGCGGACATCGTGGTGGTGGGTGGAGGTGTGGTGGGCTGGTCCATAGCCTACTGGCTGAAGAAGAAAGAGCGTCTCAGGGACGGGGTGCGGGTCGTGGTGGTGGAGAAGGATCCCACGGTGAGTTGCTCCTTCGGGAGGTTCCTCAAACACAGCCTGCAGACACTTCCTGTTTACCTCACTGTCACACTACACTTTAATGATATTAATAATATTAAGTCTCTCGATTAATGAGTATAGCATCTGTGAAGCTTAGGCAGTTTTGATCACACACGTCACTTCAGACCAGCATTTACCAAGGAAGAAGAAACTGGTCCAGGTGTGACAGGCCTGTGACAGGAGGCCTGGTCAGTTCTAATGTGGTCGTTCTCCCTCCTCTTCCTCCCAGTACGCCCAGGCCTCCAGTGTGCTCTCTGCTGGGGGCATCCGTCAGCAGTTCTCCCTGCCAGAGAACATCCACCTGTCTCTGGCCTCCGCAGACTTCATGAGGAACATTAACGTAGGTCCACCACATGGAACTAGAACCAGGCCAGACTAGACCCAGGCAAGGCCTGACTAGAACCAGGCTAGACTAGACCCAGGCAAGGCCTGACTGGAACCAAGCCAGACTAGAAACAGAGATACATAATTGGTCTAAAGTGAGTTAAAGTAAAGAGTTAGTTAGTGCCAGGCAATGTTTACGTCAATGTAGGTCAATGGTTGTTTATAACTGAACAAATAATGACTCTTGAGTGTTTGGTTTGTGTTTTGGTTTTGTTTGTTTTGAACTCCAGGAACATCTGAGTGTTATGAATGAAGACCCAGTGGACCTTCAGTTCAACCACTCTGGTTACCTCTTCCTGGCCAGCGAGAAAGTGGCCCACATCATGGAGGAGAACTACAAAACCCAGAGGTGCTCTTCTGTTGACTACATCTCCCAGGGTTCCTCAGCACAGCTGACACCACCCACTCATACCCTGTCTTTGTACACTTACATTTAGCCATTTAGCAGACGTTCTTATCCAGAGTGGCTTACAGTAAGTACAGGGACATTCTCCCCGAGGCAAGTAGGGTGAAGTGCCTTGCCCAAGGACACAACGTAATTTTGCATGGCCGGGAATCGAACTGGCAACCTTCAGATTACTAGCCCGATTCCCTAACCGTTCAGGCACCTGACTCCTTACACCTGACACTTAAATGGTACCCCTAATCCCTATACCCCTAACCCCTGTGCCCCTACACCTTGTACCCCTGACCTCTTAACCCTGGTTCCTCTCTGGTTCAGGGAAGCGGGGGCCAAGGTCTCTCTGTTGTCCCAGGTACAGCTGAAGGACAGGTTTCCATGGATCAACACTGAGGGAGTGGTGCTGGCCTCCTACGGTAACTATGCGAGCCTAGCAACCACATTCATAACCTTTGTTAGTAAAAAAAAAAAAAAAAAAACGAACTTCTTTGTTTATGTATTACCACAGGGCTGGAAAACGAAGGCTGGTTTGATCCCTGGACTCTGCTGAATGCATTCAGGCGTAAGGCCATATCCATGGGGGTCTACCAGTGCTTTGGAGAAGTTACAGGTCAGACGCACACTACACACACACTACACACATCAACATTGTGTATCGCATTTATATTTACATTAAATTTACATTTATTCATTATATTGTTATATAATCAACATGGTCAGTGGTTCACAGTTCTTGCCAGGATGAGCATTTTGAGTTAATGGTTATCTTGACCCATCAAAATGAGTGATTTAACTTTTATGTATCATTCTGCTGAAGGTTTCAAGTATGTCTCGAATGCCATGACAACTCAGGATGGTGAAATGGTGGATTTCAAAAGGATCAAACATGTTAATGTAAGTATTATTGATGGGTGGAGTAGCAGTGTCCTTTTTAAATGGTGAATGGTTATTGTGATATGGAAGTTTATGGTTTAACCCTTGTGTTCTCTTCGGGTCATTCTGACCCATCAGTCATTGTTACCCACCGTCGTATTGTGACAACTTTACCGCATACAAAAACAAAGTGAAGCATTTTCTTTTAACCGTCGGGCTGTCTCAGACCCTCCACATTGCAATGGTTAAAAGAAAATAATTGTTATTTGTTTTTGTATTGGGTAAAATTGGGTAAACACAACAGTGGTTCGTTATGAACCTTTGGGTCATGTGACCCGAAGGCAGCACAAGGGTTAAGGGATGTGGGTTATGTTGGTATGGAGGTTTACACTATAATATTACATTTGTGTCAAATTACTGTGCTACTCTAAATACGTTAACACGACAAAAATGGTGAAACGTTTTTATCTTGCGGATATTTGCATGGAGCTCTGTGTTTGTGCCCCTGCCGCAGGTCCAGATGCCCAACAGTCTAGAGTATCAGCCGGTGGAGTGTGCCATCGTGGTGAACGCAGCCGGTGCCCACTCCGGCAAGGTGGCAGAGATGATGGGCATCGGCGCCGGGGCGAAGGACACCTGGGCCGGCATCCGTCTACCTGTGGAGCCCAGGAAGAGGTGGCTAACGCTATTCGCTAGTCTCCCGCTAACGCTACCTGCGGTCTCTGCTAACGCTACCTGCGGTCTCGCTAACGCTATCTGCTGTCTAACGCTATCTGCTGTCTAACGCTATCTGCTGTCTAACGCTATCTGCTGTCTAACGCTATCTGCTGTCTAACGCTATCTGCTATCTGCTGTCTAACGCTATCTGCTGTCTCCCGCTATCTGCTGTCTAACGCTATCTGCGGTCTCCCGCTAACTCTACCTGCGGTCTCTCTAACGCTATCTGCTGTCTAACGCTATCTGCTGTCTCCCGCTAACTCTACCTGCGGTCTCGCTAACGCTATCTGCTGTCTAACGCTATCTGCTGTCTAACGCTATCTGCTGTCTAACGCTATCTGCTGTCTAACGCTATCTGCTGTCTAACGCTATCTGCTGTCTAACGCTATCTGCTGTCTAACGCTATCTGCTGTCTAACGCTATCTGCTGTCTAACGCTATCTGCTGTCTAACGCTATCTGCTGTCTCCCGCTATCTGCTGTCTCCCGCTATCTGCTGTCTAACGCTATCTGCTGTCTAACGCTATCTGCTGTCTAACGCTATCTGCTGTCTAACGCTATCTGCTGTCTAACGCTATCTGCTGTCTCCCGCTAACTCTACCTGCGGTCTCGCTAACGCTATCTGCTGTCTAACGCTATCTGCTGTCTAACGCTATCTGCTGTCTAACGCTATCTGCTGTCTAACGCTATCTGCTGTCTAACGCTATCTGCTGTCTAACGCTATCTGCTATCTGCTGTGTAACGCTATCTGCTGTCTAACGCTATCTGCTGTCTCCCGCTAACCCACACACAATGAGAGGAGAACAGAGAAGCCTAAGACAGAGTAAAGCAGAGTGTTTTTCTTTCAACCGTTGCAGGTTTATCTATGTGGTCCACTGTCCAGACGGACCCGGCCTAGACACTCCTTTCCTGATCGACTACTCTGGTGTTTACTTCAGACGGGAGGGCCTGGCCGGCAACTATATCGCTGGGATGTCTCCCGAGGAGGTCTGGATCTCACAGCCTTTTCCTATCACGTCAGGAGTCTGTTTGGCTCATGAAACCACATTCAGAGCTGTCCGTATAGTCCAAATGCCTCCTCTGACTGCTCGTGTTTGGATGGTTTTGGCGCTATTTTTCATGCTGTATTAAGGCCCTATTCTAACCCAGGCTGCTGTATTAAGGCCTCAGCCTACATGGTACACACACTTATCCTGTAAACTACCAGGGCGTCCCTGTGTGTAGATGTTGAAGATCTGAATGTTGTGTTGCCAGGCTGAGGAACCAGATACCAGTAACCTGGAGGTGGACCACAAGTTCTTCCAGGACAAGATCTGGCCTCATCTGGCCAATCGCGTTCCAGCCTTCGAATGCCTGAAGGTGTGAGGAGTACAAGATGACCGATTCTAAACCTATCGCATGTCGAAATGTTGTCAGCTGCTATTGAAATGGAGTAATCTCCTCTCCTTTCTCCGGTCCCCCCACCCACTCCCCTTCCCGTGTCTCCCATCTTTCTGGTCAACCCACTCATGTCTCCCCCCCCCCCCCCCTCCCCTCTCTTCGGTCTGTCCTCCCCCTCAGGTCACAAGCGCGTGGGCTGGTTTCTACGACTTTAACACGTTCGACCAGAACGCCATCGTGGGCATGCACCCGCTGGTGAGCAACATGCTGTTCGCCACAGGCTTCAGTGGTCACGGCCTGCAGCACTCCCCCGCCGTGGGCCGTGCCGTGGCCGAGATCATCCTGGACGGAGGGTTCCGGACCCTGGACCTGAAGGCCCTGGGGTTCAAACGCATCCTGGCCCAGGAGCCCATGCTGGAGAGGAACATCGTCTGAGAGGAGAGCGTGGGTGGACTGGAGCCCTCCTCCTCTGGTGGGGTTCAAGGACTAGAGCCCTCCTCTTCTCTGGTGGGGTTCAAGGACTGGAGCCCTCCTCCTCCTCTGGTGGGGTTCAAGGACTGGAGCCCTCCTCCTCTGGTGGGGTTCAAGGACTAGAGCCCTCCTCTTCTCTGGTGGGGTTCAAGGACTGGAGCCCTCCTGTTCTCTGGTGGGGTTCAAGGACTGGAGCCCTCCTCCTCTGGTGGGGTTCAAGGACTAGAGCCCTCCTCTTCTCTGGTGGGATTCAAGGACTGGAGCCCTCCTCCTCCTCTGGTGGGGTTCAAGGACTGGAGCCCTCCTCCTCTGGTGGGGTTCAAGGACTAGAGCCCTCCTCTTCTCTGGTGGGGTTCAAGGACTAGAGCCCTCCTCTTCTCTGGTGGGGTTCAAGGACTGGAGCCCTCCTGTTCTCTGGTGGGGTTCAAGGACTGGAGCCCTCCTCCTCTGGTGGGGTTCAAGGACTGGAGCCCTCCTCCTCCTCTGGTGGGGTTCAAGGACTGGAGCCCTCCTCCTCTGGTGGGGTTCAAGGACTAGAGCCCTCCTCTTCTCTGGTGGGGTTCAAGGACTGGAGCCCTCCTGTTCTCTGGTGGGGTTCAAGGACTAGAGCCCTCCTCCTCTGGTGGGGTTCAAGGACTAGAGCTCTCCTCCTCTGGTGGGGTTCAAGGACTAGAGCCCTCCTGTTCTCTGATGGGGTTCAAGGACTAGAGCTCTCCTGTTCTCTGATGGGGTTCAAGGACTAGAGCTCTCCTCTGGTGGGGTTCAAGGACTAGAGCCCTCCTGTTCTCTGATGGGGTTCAAGGACTAGAGCTCTCCTCTGGTGGGGTTCAAGGACTAGAGCTCTCCTCCTCTGGTGGGGTTCAAGGACTAGAGCCCTCCTCCTCTCTGGTGGGATTCAAGGACTACAGCCCTCCACCCCTCTCCAACATGCATCTCATCGAGCTAGAGCAGATAGCAGGGTCGGACTGGCCGTCGGGAGATTTCTCGAACGGCCGCGTCATAATGAAGAAAAAAATTATTATAATAATCCACGGTCACGGGCCGGTCTGCGTTTCAAAGTCCCGGGCCGTTTTTCAGTCCCAGTCCTGGTAGGTAGTGTGTAGATATATATACACGGCTAGAGTAGAAGGTGTTAGATATGAGATAGATATCTTATGATTGTGGAATTATTAAATTCCGGAATGTGACCCTGTCTTGCACTGTGTAATTGTCATTGGTCACAACTGTGATAACCGATTCAGAAGCTGCAAAATGTGATCAGAAGACTCAAAAGCATGTATCATGTTAAAAAGAAAAAATACTTCAAAAATGACTTATTTCCAGTATAATAAAGGACGCATACTGTTTATTTTTGTGTGAAGAACACATGCATGTAGAAATCCACCACCTTGTTCTACAATGCAATGACATAGACAAGCAGCAGATAGGGTACATGGAATAGGATGTGTATCGTACAGACAGGTAAACACAGATACAAAAAACAGTATTCATCTTACAAACGCTTCTTCTTGGTCAGCATATCCAACACAGAGGACACCTTCCGCTTTCCACCTACAGTTAGAGGAACCATTATTTAGAACAATTATACAATGAACCAAGGTGAGCACAGATAGTCAAAAGACGAACTGTTTTGTCAAGTGCACAGTATTGCATAAGGTTATTCTGAGCAATGAAAGTCTTAGGGACATGGCAAACAACTAATGCAAATCCCTATTTTATATATTCACCTGCTAGGGTGTCTGGTCAGTCAGTAGATATAGATTCCTTGCTAGACTCACCTGACTTCCTGCCATTGGTCTGGCCAGGATCTGTAGATCTCTGATTGGTCTGGCCAGGGTCTGGAGATCTCTTGGCATAGGCAGCCTTCATCCTTTGAATGTTCAGTTTGCTGATGACCTCATGTTCCACGATTGGCAGTGGGTAATCCTTTCCCACAATGCACCCTGCCTGCTGCTGGACACTCCGAGGAGCTTTCCAAGGCTCGTAGATGTACTGGGCCGGGAACTTCTTCAGTAGGGGGAGGTACTTCCTGTTAGAAGGACATAAACACAAAACTGCTCTCTGTGTGCTGACGTGTGTGAAATGGTAGAAACTCAAAATATATTTCGAATGAAGATAAAAACAGTTTCGCTCTGAATGCTAATTCAAAGGATGTTAACGCGAGAGGGGTGGCTGATTCCTACTTAATGTAGTCCCCGTTTTTGTCTGTTTTCTTGCCGAAGGCGACAGGTGAGTACACCCTGTAGTACTGATGGAAGAAGGCGCTGGCCGACAGCCACAGCCAGTTCCCCCCGTTCAGAGCCCAGTCTCCATCCAGCAGCAGCTCCTCAAACACCTGCGTTCACAGGAGTCAGGTGTTACCCTCCATGCATCTGACCCAGAGCCTCCTCCTCCGTCCCCTCCTCCCTCCCTCCCCCTGCCCTTTCTACCCTTTCCTCTCTCTCATCCCTCTTTTCCTCCACCTCTACCCTTCCATATCCCCTCTCCTCATCCCTACCCCCCCCCTCATCCCTACCCCCCTCCTCCTCACCCTCATCCCCCCCCCTCCTCCTCACCCTCATCCCCCCCCTCCTCCTCACCCTCATCCCCCCCCTCCTCCTCACCCTCATCCCCCCCCCTCCTCCTCACCCTCATCCCCCCCCCTCCTCCTCACCCTCATCCCCCCCCCTCCTCCCCCCCTCATCCCTACCCCCCCCCCTCCTCCCCCCCTCATCCCCCCCCTCCTCCCCCTCATCCCCCCCCCTCCTCCTCACCCTCATCCCCCCCCCTCCTCCTCATCCCCCCCCCTCCTCACCCTCATCCCCCCCTCCTCCTCATCCCCCCCCCTCCTCCTCACCCTCATCCCCCCCCCCTCATCCCCCCCCCTCCTCACCCTCATCCCCCCCCCTCCTCCTCACCCTCATCCCCCCCCCCCTCCTCACCCTCATCCCCCCCCTCCTCCTCATCCCCCCCCCCCTCCTCACCCTCATCCCCTCCTCCCAGCTGATCCACAGGTCTCCTCTGGTGAGGAAGCAGGCGACCGCGTGGCGGGCCAGGTGGTGGATCCACCCCTCCTTCCTCAGCTGGGTCATGATGGCGTCGATGAAGGGGAAGCCCGTGCGAGCCTGTGGAGGAACGCGTCAGTACACCCCCCGTGTCTGCTAAATGTATAAAATGTAAGCAGGTGAGCAGTGATACCTCCGTCCAGGCGGCCAGATACTCCGGGTTGCTGTCCCAGTCCACCTGGGTGCACACAGTGTTGCCCTCCATCCTGGAGAAGTTGGGGACTCCAGTCCCGGCCGTGTAGTAGAACTCTCTCCACAACAGCTGACCGTGGAGCGAGACTGGAGGCTGGGAGTGCTTCCTCTGGGATACAGACAACAGTCGAAACAGATTCCTCTTGTTTGGAGTTAACCTAGAGGCCGACACTCACCCCTAAGGTTAGTTAGAGGCCGACACTCACCCCTAAGGTTAGTTAGAGGCCGACACTCACCCCTAAGGTTAGTTAGAGGCCGACACTCACCCCTAAGGTTAGTTAGAGGCCGACACTCACCCCTAAGGTTAGTTAGAGGCCGACACTCACCCCTAAGGTTAGTTAGAGGCCGACACTCACCCCTAAGGTTAGTTATAGTTAGGATTAATCTACTGCAGAGTTGGCGGACACTCACCCCCTTATAGATGTCCGTCAGCCTCCACCAGAAGGTGCGTACGGACAGGCACCCGAGGCTGACGTAGGGGCTGAGGGTGGTGGTGCTGGGGCTCATGGAGTTGGGGGAGGTCTGGGGCTTCTCAAAGCCACACACCCAGCCCTGGGGAGCAGGCGGCACACACAGACAGTTACACCAAGTGGGGCGTGACACAGACCCACGAGCACCGCTGATCTCGTGGTATCGATTCATACATTTATGTTCAGGCGGGTGTGAAAGATGTAGACGATGAAAGAATGTGATTCCTGTTTGATGCAGTCTTTTCTTTTCTAACCGATGCATCTTTCTACCTGATTAACAATTAGGGTCAGAAATTGTTACCATACTCCCTTTTTACCTCTGAAAAGCATAACTCTAAACCTTGGGAAGACCTAACTCTAAAGTACCGTTCTCTCCATGTGATGATCCAGTCTGCGTAGAGCCTCTGTTTCTCCTCCTGGGAACAGCTCCTCGCCTCCAGAGTCCAGCTCTACGCCCAGCTCCTCTAGAGTGGGGATCCCATATACCTGGTCACATTTCTCTGACCAAGGCGTCTTCATACCTGTAGATGAGAAAGCCAGGTACATTAAAACGCAGAGCAAACTTCCTGTTGTCTCTCCTTCTCTCATGTGACTGTAAAGCTGGGAGAATGTTCCACAGCTTCTCTATCCCACTCAGATATAACAGCTTTCTGTCTTTAAGACCCTCCTTCCTGTCCGTAACACACAGCTTCCTGTTTCTAATCCTCAGCTTCCTGTCTGTAACCTACCTATCTAACCAGAAAGGAAGGCTGTGTCAAAGGAGCACTTGTGTGTGTGTGTGTGACAGTTGTATAGGCTCCACCTCTCATGTCCTCCGCCTTGGGGGCAGCGACCGGTCTCTGGGGGGGTCCGATGCTCTTCACAACAGTCTGCAAGCGGTTGAAGGTCAGCGGAACCTTCCCGTTATTTTCTTCAATTATTCTTGAAGGTGAAAAATGTAAATATGGCTTCAGTCACAAAAGTGGTCCTCATCTGTGCGTTGTTGGAAAAGTTTAAATGAAATAAATCGTTCTGCATCCACCAATCATTTTGCGGACACATTCTCAGCATTCATGACTACTCTCATTGATGTTCCGCTCCCCTGTCTATGTTGTGGAGATGTACCTGTCTGTGTTGTAGAGAGTGTGGGAGATTTTGTAAACGACGTGTACTCCATGCTCTGCAGCCACCTCGGTCACCTTCCCATCTCGACTGAGGCTGTGAGGGTCGGTGTCGTATTCGTAAGTCAACCGCGTCACTTTCCACTCCTCAAACAGCTTAGGAAGAACTTTTTCAGCTTCACCTCTGACAACATATAGCCTGGGGAAACACACACACAAAGAAATACAGCTTTGTTTAAAACATCTCAATCTACAAGCCAAAATAAAGAGCAGGCCACTGCCAGCCTACGACACAACCTCCGCCAGAGTTCAGCTCCTACCTGGAGTTGAGCTTCCTCAGGCTGCTGTCCAGGTCTCTCAGGGCGCCGAGGAGGAATCGCCAGCGATTGTCGCTTATCGGGACCCTGCTAGGGGTACCGGGCTCCAGTACGAACACAGGATAGATCTCCTTGCAGTCGCGCAGAGCTGCAGTTAAAGCCGGGTTGTCGTGAAGTCTGAGTCCCTTGCGAAACCAGTGTAGAGAAATATGTGCCATACCTGTTTAAGTAGAATTGAAGAAAACATTATGACCAAAAAAAGTCACGGAGACTGCCTGCGGAATCGATACGAATATGATATTAGAAAAGAAATCACGTTGGGATTATGATGTTAGCCTACAAAATTTGCAGGGGAATATCTAAAAACCATGAAACTAAAAACAGCGAAATTGATTTGGGGTGGGTGTCATAACCGATTGATTAGCAACGCATTGCCTTTCAATTGTAGGCTAATTTACAAGTTTATTTACGTTCAGCTGTACAATCATTCCCCGAGGTGAAACGGCTAAAACCTTTTACAAGCATATTTAGCGATGGGGAAACCACAGTTTTACTGCAAAGTTGGCTATCATGCAAGCAATATTCCATCCGGCTCTACATAATTACTTACTTTACATGCAACGTGAAGGAAGACATAAACAACAATCTTCTGTAAGCAAAATGTAGAAGTTACAAAACGTTTTTCGTTCGAGCAGGGCTCGACCAATAAGCGGCCAGCAGGAAACCCAAAGCAGGGTGTTTCGCTTGTCAAGTCTAACGTAATGGCCATTTCCGGAAAATAAAATAATATTATTTATTTATTATTATGTTTGGTTGTCAAAATATAAGTGATTTTTACGTATATTAAGTTTTGATTTTAATGATTTTAATTCTTCCCCCCAAAATTGAATCAAGCAGAAACAACACCTTCTGTCCTAGTTGGTCAGAAGGTTGGTATTATCCGATGTTATTACAGTTTTTTTCAAATGCTTACACACAAATTCCTTACTTTTCACACAATTTCTGAAACCTGACACTCAAACACCAGAACCACACCTCAAATCTGCAAAACCATACGCACATTTTGGGCCTTTGACTCAGTTTTCAATTTCATAAAACACTTTTTGCAAAACACAACACACAATTCTCCACGTAACACACAAAATTCTAACAGGAAGCATCTTGATTTACTTTTTCAAACACAACCAATCAAAATGCCACACTAATTCATCAGTACCTCACACTAACTCCTCACATGTGCAAACACTCATTGCTTTACTCAACACCAACCAATCATGGCTTTAGAATAGGCCTATAAATAGCCTAATTTAAGTTGATTTACAGTGGTGGGTATAATTTGAACCTTTACTGTAGAAAAGATAACAGGTATGAAACAATGTACTGTAATGTATACATGTTCTAATGAACACATAATAGCTGTTTCAGCACAACACACGGTATACTGTACACAAACATATTTTAGCACCCATGCATCCATTGACTGCAGTGCACTGCATGACTGGTCACAGTCTGGTGGATTACTGTATCATACCGTGCAACAGTACAGTGACTGTAATAAGACATTCTGACAATATTGTAGAAAATAGTATATATTACTGTATGCTACAGTTCATGGCACACACAGACACACCATTCCGTAATCACCTTTTTCAAAATTAGGTTTGGTTTCTGTCCTACTACACTCTTTCTTTTGTACTGTGTAATACTGTATTCACAACCACAAATGCTTATAGTGAAAAAATAAGTTTGGTTTCAATCTTGTTTTCGTGTTTACCATGAATTTTTCATAATCTCTGCCATTTACTTTCAATCTTGTACAGAAATGTACAAAGGAGCTCATGAAAGAAGAGCTTTAGGTTTTGAATAACTGTGTGTATATGATATATCCAAAAATGTAATATAATGGCAAAAGTGTTTGCAACATGAGACAAATGTGTGCTTTTGAGACGTGTTTGTGATATTTTGAATGCAGTGCTTCATTTTGCAAGAGAAGCGAAGCATTTGGCATTTTGTGTGTGCAGTTGTTGGATTTGTGTGTTAAGTTTTGAAAAAAAGACGATAAGTAAAAAAAAATTGTGTAAGCATTTAAAAAAAAATGTAATACAATAACATTTGTACAACAAATATATATTGTCCAAATCAGCAATAAATATCTAAATCGTAAAGTAAAGCCAGCAGACAGAGAAAACAACCTGTAAATGGAACTGCATATTTGCATGATTTCACAGAGACATAAATGTATGAGTTCATGATCTTTATTAATTTATTACTTATTTGTTCCACTTTATCCTACTTATGTTTGTCTGACAACTTCCATTCAGCAAAAAGAGTGTTGTTAAACCAACATCAGATACTGGTGTCCCTTGAAAATTGTCCCTTTAACAAACACACAGTAGGCCTATAGCTGCAAATGAAAAAATACATATATTTTTTAAGCATGTCAATCTTCTCAAATGTGTAATTGTTCCATTGCCATACAAAGTATTTTGATTTATTTAGCATAAAGACCATGATAAATGTCATTTCCATTTCAGTAATGTGGCCCTCAGTGTTTATCTGTTGCTAAACTGAGCCCACCTGTCCAGAGAGCACACCTGAGGTGGTGCAGGAATACAAGTCTGATAGTTTGGTCTCTCAGACCATATATCAGACTGCTCAGGCACCTGGGCAAGGTTACAATGAATATAAAGAAAATATAACCAACAATTAACCTTGCAGTTCGATTCAGTGTTCCAAGTCTATATATATATCCCATTAGTATACCGGAAAGAGAGGTGGAGAGACACAGAAGCAGCTGAATCATGTGGAGGAGAACTGTGTTGCGGGCCTTGGTGGTCGAGGCTTTGTCTGAGGAAGCAGATCTGGCTACTGTCGTCACACCAAAATAGGAGCACATGATTATGATTCCCACAAATGTAAAAGTGATAGCAGTGAAGGCTTTATCATATTCATGTGCGACTGTTCTGTGGAAAAGTGCATCTATAGCACAGAATTGCTGCATTATCTGATCCGCAGAAAATGTCTCATAAAGAACCAGAAGAATGAACCGTATGAGCGGGTCAATGCTGGAGAGAGCCCATATCACACCAATAGACACACCTATGTTGTTGACGGTGACGATGGCAGAGTGCCTCAGTGGGAAGCACACAGCCACATACCTCTCCAGTGACATCACCGCCAGGTTCAAGGGAGACACAGCAGTCACTGTGACAGTTATCAAGACCATTATTGCACATGTATAGTGAGTCACAAACACTGGAGGTAGAGACAAGATCAAGAGCAGTTGACCCATTGCCAACTGGAAGGTGTCAGCAAAGAGCAGATTATACAGCAGGAGGTATCGAGGAGTCTCTCTAAAGACTGACTTGCTCCTCAGGGTGAACAACATGATGCCATTGATGTAAAGGAAGACAAAAGATGGAGACACAGAGAAAGCTCCATAAAGTCCTTTCACCAGATAAACCTGAAACATATCGGGCGTTGTGATGTTGATTTGCTGTCCTGTTGAATTTGACATGTTTGAGTTAACTCTGAGGAGTAAAAATTGATTTTTTATCATGTAAAGAGAACACCAGCACATATATCCTGCCAACATGAACAAGGCTTATTAGGGCTGACAGTACTGTTGTTTTAGAGAAAATGTTCGGTTACTTTAAATGCAAGATGAATTTCTTAACAACTGCACATTTGAAGAAAAATGCTCTTGTCATTCTCAAATACAGTTTAAGATGAAAATAAACCCATAAAAATTACCACATAGATCCTGTACTTTTGTCATCAGCATCACAAAACTAAAATGAGGTAAAATAAATACATAATTACAAATGTCTCTATAAGATGATCCTAACTGTGGGTTCTAGCCTTGCTGGCTGAAAAACAATCATTCAACTTGATTGCCTGAATGTCTTCACTTCAGATTATTACAGGTGTTTAACCCTTGTGTTATCTTCGGGTCATTCTGACCCATCAGTCATTGTGACCCACCGTCGTATTGCGACAAATTTACCGCATACAAAGACAAAGTGAAGCATTTTCTTTTAACACCTAGGCTGTCTCAGACCCCCCACATTGCGATGGTTAAAAGAAAATTATTTTAATTTGTTTTTGTATTGGGTAAAATTGGGTAAACACAACGATGGTTCGTTATGAACCTTTGGGTCATGTGACCCGAAGGCAGCACGAGGGTTAAATACCCTGACCTCCAGTGAGCACAACCATGACTTGTTGCAATGATGTCAATATTTACTGGCAATGAATACCTAATTAAGTTCTAGGATGATATCACATTTGAATGTTTATTAATGAGGGGACAGGGGAGTGTATCAGTCTTCTTGAAAATCTCCCCAAGCAGCTGGTCCCAGTGCTGTGTGTCCCATTGGTTTCAAGTCACAATGAACTGGTCAAACTGGAGCAGCCAAGTGCAACTCTTCTTGTGGTACCAAAGCTTCTTCTGACCCAAACCCTACTACCCATAACCCCTGCTGCCCACACCACCTAACTAACCCCCTGCTACACACACCACCTAACTATCCCCCTGCTACACACACCACCTAACTAACCCCCTGCTGCCCACACCATCTAACTAACCCCCTGCTACACACACCACCTAACTAACCCCCTGCTACACACACCACCTGACTAACCCCCTGTTACACACACCACCTAACTAACCCCCTGCTACACACACCACCTAACTATCCCCCTGCTACACACACCACCTGACTAACCCCCTGCTGCCCACACCAACTGACTAACCACCTGCTACACACACCACCTAACTAACCCCCTGCTACACACACCACCTGACTAACCCCCTGCTGCACACACCACCTAACTAACCCCCTGCTACACACACCACCTGACTAACCCCCTGCTACACACACAACCTAACTAACCCCCTGCTACACACACCACCTAACTAACCCCCTGCTACACACACCACCTAACTAACCCCCTGCTACACACACAACCTAACTAACCCCCTGTTACACACACCACCTAACTAACCCCCTGCTACACACACCACCTAACTAACCCCCTGCTACACACACCACCTAACTAACCCCCTGCTACACACACCACCTAACTAACCCCCTGCTACACACACCACCTAACTAACCCCCTGCTACACACACCACCTAACTAACCCCCTGCTACACACACCACCTAACTAACCCCTGCTACACACACCACCTAACTAACCCCCTGCTACACACACCACCTAACTAACCCCCTGCTACACACACCACCTAACTAACCCCCTGCTACACACACCACCTAACTAACCCCTGCTACACACACCACCTAACTAACCCCCTGCTACACACACCACCTAACTAACCCCCTGCTACACACACCACCTAACTAACCCCTGCTACACACACCACCTAACTAACCCCCTGCTACACACACCACCTAACTAACCCCCTCTCTGACCAGAGACAACACAGACATGACATGAATAAATACAGTATGAATCCACTGATTTATTCAAAGAAAATCACAAACAAACTTTTAAAATTGGAATTGAGGAGTAACACACTTGCTGTCCTACTAGTTGGTCCGACGGTTGGAAATATCCGTTGTTATTAATACAATAACGTGTATCCCAAAATGATGTTGATATTGTCCAAATCAGCAATAAATATCAAGATCGGGAAGAACATCCAGCAGACAATAGGGAGAAAACAACCTCTTAATGGAACTTAATGATCTACTTAGATTAACTGTTGCGTAAGGATTACAGAAATGGTGAAGACTCATGGAAATCAGCACTACTGTGCACAGCGTCTACTTGTGTTAATTTCTCCATGATCAGTTTTTAAAGTCATGGAAACCTGTAGTCAATTTGAGGTAGATACTGTTAATTGAAGCACAGCATGAATACAAACAGCATGAATACAAACAATTTTGTTTCAAGTGTGCAGCACATCAAAATGAGTAAGAACTCCAAAGAGACAATTAAAGCAGTTAAGTCCCTCCTTTATTATGTTATACATTTGCATGATTTCACAGATATGTAAATATGAGCTTCTGATCTTTATTAATATATTACTTCTTTGTTCCACTTTATCCAACTCATGTTTGTCTGACAGATGCTTCCATTTAGCCAGGAATGTTGAACCAACATCAGATACTGGTCCCTTGAAAATTGTCCCTTCAATAAACACACAGTAGGCCTATGTCTGCAAAACATTTTTTTAAATAAGTCAATCTTCTTAAATATCAAATTGTTCCATTGCGATACAAAGTATTTGTATTTATTAACCCTTGTGTTATCTTCGGGTCGTTCTGACCCATCAGCCGTGTGACCCACCGTCGTATTGCGACAACTTTACCGCATACAAAAACAAAGTGAAGCATTTTCTTTTAACCATTGGGCTGTCTCAGACCCCCCACATTGCGAAGGTTAAAAGAAAATTATTTTTATTTGTTTTTGTATTGGGTAAAATTGGGTAAACACAACGATGGTTCGTTATGAACCTTTGGGTCATGTGACTCGAAGGCAGCACGAGGGTTAAGCAGAAAGACCATGATAAATGTAATTTCCATTTCAGTAATGTGGCCCTCAGTGTTTATCTGTTGTTAAACTGGGCCCACCTGTCCAGAGAGCACACCTGAGGTGGTGCAGGAATACAAGTCTGATGGTTTGGTCTCTCAGACCATATATCAGACTGCTCAGGCACCTGGGCAAGGTTACAATGAATATAAAGAAAATATAACCAACAATTAACCTTGCAGTTCGATTCAGTGTTCCAAGTCTATATATATATCCCATTAGTATACCGGAAAGAGAGGTGGAGAGACACAGAAGCAGCTGAATCATGTGGAGGAGAACTGTGTTGCGGGCCTTGGTGGTCGAGGCTTTGTCTGAGGAAGCAGATCTGGCTACTGTCGTCACACCAAAATAGGAGCACATGATTATGATTCCCACAAATGTAAAAGTGATAGCAGTGAAGGCTTTATCATATTCATGTGCGACTGTACTGTGGAAAAGTGCATCTATAGCACAGAATTGCTGCATTATCTGATCCGCAGAAAATGTCTCATAAAGAACCAGAAGAATGAACCGTATGAGCGGGTCAATGCTGGAGAGAGCCCACACCACACCAATAGACACACCTGTGTTGTTGACGGTGACGATGGCAGAGTGCCTCAGTGGGAAGCACACAGCCACATACCTCTCCAGTGACATCACCGCCAGGTTCAAGGGAGACACAGAAGTCACTGTGACAGTTATCAAGACCATTATTGCACATGTATAGTGAGTCACAAACACTGGAGGTAGAGACAAGATCAAGAGCAGTTGACCCATTGCCAACTGGAAGGTGTCAGCAAAGAGCAGATTATACAGCAGGAGGTATCGAGGAGTCTCTCTAAAGACTGACTTGCTCCTCAGAGTGAACAACATGATGCCATTGATGTAAAGGAAGACAAAAGATGGAGACACAGAGAAAGCTCCATAAAGTCCTTTCACCATATAAACCTGAAACATATCGGGCGTTGTGATGTTTATTTGCTGTCCTGTTGAATTTGACATGTTTGAGTTAACTCTGAGGAGTAAAAATTGATTTTTTATCATGTAAAGAGAACACCAGCACATATATCCTGCCAACATGAACAAGGCTTATTTGGGCTGACAGTAATGTTGTTTTAGAGAAAATGTTCGGTTACTTTAAATGCAAGAGGAATTTCTTAACAACTGCACATTTGAAGAAAAATGCTCTTGTCATTCTCAAATACAGTTTAAGATGAAAATAAACCCATAAAAATTACCACATAGATCCTGTACTTTTGTCATCAGCATCACAAAACTAAAATGAGGTAAAATAAATACATAATTACAAATGTCTCTATAAGATGATCCTACCTGTGGGTTCTAGCCTTGCTGGCTGAAAAACAATCATTCAACTTGATTGCCTGAATGTCTTCACTTCAGATTATTACAGGTGTTTAAATACCCTGACCTCCAGTGAGCACAACCATGACTTGTTGCAATGATGTCAATATTTACTAGCAATGAATACCTAATTAAGTTCTAGGATGATATCACATTTGAATGTTTATTAATGAGGGGACAGGGGAGTGTATCAGTCTTCTTGAAAATCTCCCCAAGCAGCTGGTCCCAGTGCTGTGTGTCCCATTGGTTTCAAGTCACAATGAACTGGTCAAACTGGAGCAGCCAAGTGCAACTCTTCTTGTGGTACCAAAGCTTCTTCTGACCCAAACCCTACTACCCATAACCCCTGCTGCCCACACCACCTAACTAACCCCCTGCTACACACACCACCTAACTAACCCCCTGCTACACACACCACCTAACTAACCCCCTGCTACACACACCACCTAACTAACCCCCTGCTACACACACCACCTAACTAACCCCCTGCTACACACACCACCTAACTAACCCCCTGCTACACACACCACCTAACTAACCCCCTGCTACACACACCACCTAACTAACCCCCTGCTACACACACCACCTAACTAACCCCCTGCTACACACACCACCTAACTAACCCCCTGCTACACACACCACCTAACTAACCCCCTGCTACACACACCACCTAACTAACCCCCTGCTACACACACCACCTAACTAACCCCCTGCTACACACACCACCTGACTAACCCCCTGCTGCACACACCACCTAACTAACCCCCTGCTACACACACCACCTGACTAACCCCCTGCTGCACACACCACCTAACTAACCCCCTGCTACACACACCACCTAACTAACCCCCTGCTACACACACCACCTAACTAACCCCCTGCTACACACACCACCTAACTAACCCCCTGCTACACACACCACCTGACTAACCCCTGCTACACACACCACCTAACTAACCCCCTGCTACACACACAACCTAACTAACCCCCTGCTACACACACCACCTAACTAACCCCCTGCTACACACACCACCTAACTAACCCCCTGCTACACACACCACCTAACTAACCCCCTGCTACACACACCACCTAACTAACCCCCTGCTACACACACCACCTAACTAACCCCCTGCTACACACACCACCTAACTAACACCCTGCTACACACACCACCTAACTAACCCCCTGCTACACACACCACCTAACTAACCCCCTGCTACACACACAATCTAACTAACCCCCTGCTACACACACCACCTAACTAACCCCCTGCTACACACACCACCTAACTATCCCCCTGCTACACACACCACCTAACTAACCCCCTGCTACACACACCACCTAACTAACCCCCTGCTACACACACCACCTAACTAACCCCCTGCTACACACACCACCTAACTAACCCCCTGCTACACACACCACCTAACTATCCCCCTGCTACACACACCACCCAACTAACCCCCTGCTACACACACCACCTAACTAACCCCCTGCTACACACACCACCTAACTAACCCCCTGCTACACACACCACCTAACTAACCCCCTGCTACACACACCACCTAACTATCCCCCTGCTACACACACCACCTAACTAACCCCCTACTATACACACCACCTAACTTACCCCCTGCTACACACACCACCTAACTAACCCCCTACTACACACACCATCTAACTAACCCCCTGCTACACACACCACCTAACTAACCCCCTGCTACACACACCACCTAACTAACCCCCTGCTACCCACACTACCTAACTAACCCCCTGCTACACACCACCTAACTAACCCCCTGCTACACACACCACCTAACTAACCCCCTGCTACACACACCACCTAACTAACCCCCTGCTACACACACCACCTGACTAACCCCCTGCTACCCACACCACCTAACTAACCCCCTGCTACACACACCACCTAACTAACCCCCTGCTACACACACCACCTAACTAACCCCCTGCTACACACACCACCTAACTAACCCCCTGCTACACACACCACCTAACTAACCCCCTGCTACACACACCACCTAACTAACCCCCTGCTACACACACCACCTAACTATCCCCCTGCTACACACACCACCCAACTAACCCCCTGCTACACACACCACCTAACTAACCCCCTGCTACACACACCACCTAACTAACCCCCTGCTACACACACCACCTAACTAACCCCCTGCTACACACACCACCTAACTATCCCCCTGCTACACACACCACCTAACTAACCCCCTACTATACACACCACCTAACTTACCCCCTGCTACACACACCACCTAACTAACCCCCTACTACACACACCATCTAACTAACCCCCTGCTACACACACCACCTAACTAACCCCCTGCTACACACACCACCTAACTAACCCCCTGCTACCCACACTACCTAACTAACCCCCTGCTACACACCACCTAACTAACCCCCTGCTACACACACCACCTAACTAACCCCCTGCTACACACACCACCTAACTAACCCCCTGCTACACACACCACCTGACTAACCCCCTGCTACCCACACCACCTAACTAACCCCCTGCTACACACACCACCTAACTAACCCCCTGCTACACACACCACCTAACTAACCCCCTGCTACACACACCACCTAACTAACCCCCTGATACACACACCACCTAACTATCCCCCTGCTACACACACCACCTAACTAACCCCCTGCTACACACACCACCTAACTAACCCCCTGCTACACACACCACCTAACTAACCCCCTGCTACACACACCACCTAACTAACCCCCTGCTACACACACCATCTAACTAACCCCCTGCTACACACACCACCTAACTAACCCCCTGCTACACACACCACCTAACTAACCCCCTGCTACACACACCACCTAACTAACCCCCTGCTACACACACCACCTAACTAACCCCCTGCTACACACACCACCTAACTAACCCCCTGCTACACACACCACCTAACTAACCCCCTGCTACACACACCACCTAACTAACCCCCTGCTACACACACCACCTAACTATCCCCCTGCTACACACACCACCTAACTAACCCCCTGCTACACACACCACCTAACTATCCCTCTGCTACACACACCACCTGACTAACCCCCTGCTACACACACCACCTAACTTACCCCCTGCTACACACACCACTTAACTAACCAGAAAAAAACTGACAAATGTTATTAACAGTGATGTTGACCTGTTGTTGTGTTGACATGTCTGAGTAAAATCTAAAGAGAATAGCAGATTTATCATTTTATAGAACACCCAAACACATTCTCTGGGACATGAAACATGTCCATTAAACATTAACCTTACATATGCAGTTTGTCTCATATTGTATTCAGTGTGTAGAAGTTAAAGTGTTTCTTGAATTGTCAAAGTACAATATTTATACAATATTGTATATATATTATACAATATACATACAATATTTGATTGAACTTTGAACTTTTCCACCCAAACAGGTTGAAAAGATGTTGACCAACCCCTGACCCCTGACCCCCTGACCCCCTGATCCCCTGATCCCCTGACCTCTTCTTATTACAGTTTTTTACAGTCGCTAGGACATATTTCTCAATACTTAAGTCACCTTTTCAAAACTTGTCACACAGTGAGCACAACAGAAGTATATGTGCGTTAAACTGTGGATCATTTATCATTGCTTTGGCACAAAAAACATTCAATGACATCTTCTTTCAAATTACATTCATTCTTTTCTCACTTCGACACAACAACCGCCAAAACTCTACAGGCCAATTTGCACATGCTTACATACTGTTTTTAAAACTGTTAAACTTAAGTTCAAAACAATAACAATACAAAACTGAATAAGACAGCAATTTGCTACATTTCTACAGTAAAATTGTAATGAAATATATTTAGAATCTAAAAATGTAATGCTATAAAATGATCTCTACGGAAGGGTTGTGCTAGGTGAGGAAAGGGATGCAGAGAGAAGAAATCAGCCAACATTTGTATGGGACAATGTGGCATTTCACCACTCCCATGCAGTCACCAAGTGGTTTGCAGCCCATCCCAGAATGGTGTCACTTTTCCTCTCACCTAACTCTCCATTCTTCAACCCCATAGAGGAATTATTTTCCTCATGAAGGTGGAAGGTTTATGACCACCATCCACATGATCAAATGTCCCTCCTGGACGCAATGAATATTGGATGCCTGGACATTGCCAGGGATGGATCAGGCATGCCAGAAGATTCTTTCCTGGGTGTATTGCCCTAGATGACATAAGATGATTAGCACTGCAGAGGCAGCCTCGCCTGGCAGCCTCGGCGCACGAAGACTCGGTCGAACAAAGACAGGGAGTCTACCTGCGGGAGTCCACCGAGAATGGCCGACGTGGTGGATCACCTCTTCTGACAAGTATCACCCTATTTGTATTCTAATCCACCTAGAACATATTCATAGCTAGCATGTGTTTCTTCAGCATTCCCGTTCACTACACTACCCGTAGACGTAGATATATCACAAAGTATATACGGTCAACTTCTAACCTTCACTACCTATCCAGATCTTCTCCACCTGCCCTCTCTCTTTCTATAGGGCTCTGGAACTGCCAGTCTGCTGTGAACAAGGCAGACTTCATCCCAGCGTTTGCATCTCATGCTTCTCTTCATGCCCTTGCGCTGACAGAGACATGGATCCGCCCTGATCTCTGACCTCATTCTCTCTCATCGCCCCACCTCCTGTCCCCTTGATCCTATACCCTCCCCTCTCTTTCAAACCATCTCCCCCTCCATCATAACTTTTCTTCTCCATGTCCTAAACTCCTCTCTTACCTCTGGCACCTTACCCTCTGCCTTCAAACAGGCTAGAGTTACCCCTCTACCCAAAAAACCCTCCCTTAACCCTGCCGTTCTCCAGAACTACAGACCGGTATCACTGTTACCCTTCCTTTCAAAAACAATTGAACGTCACGCAGCTGTACCTGTCGTTCCCCCCGACAGATCCGGGGATCTCAGCTAGGATTGAGGCCTGCCTCACAGACATCTCCGCCTGGATGACCGAGCACCACCTCCAGCTGAACCTCGCCAAAACAGAACTTCTCATCATCCCGGCTAAACCCTCCATCTCCCACGATCTCTCAATCACCCTGGGATCTGCGACGGTGACCCCTTCATCCTCTGCCAGGAACCTTGGGGTTACCATGGACGACGAGCTCTCCCTCACGGCCCACATTGCTGCGGTCTCCCGGTCGTGTAGATTCACCCTCTACAACATCCGGAAGATCAGGAGATACCTGTCTGAGCACTCCACTCAGCTGCTAGTCCAAGCACTTGTCCTCTCCAAGTTGGACTATTGCAACTCGCTGCTCGCTGGTCTCCCAGCATGTGCAACCCGCCCTCTTCAGAGGATTCAGAACGCAGCGGCCCGCCTGGTCTACAATCTACCCAGACGCTCCCATGTTACCCCGCTCCTCATCTCTCTCCACTGGTTACCTATCATGGCCCGTATCAGATTCAAGACCCTGGTATTTACCTTCCGAGCAGTGAGCGGGACTGCACCCGTCTACATCAAGTCTCTCCTGCAGCCCTACACCCCCACCCGTCACCTACGGTCTTCTTCAGACAACCGCCTGGTGGTCCCACCGCTCAAGACCGCCCGGTCCCAACACAAGCTCTTCTCCTGTCTGGCCCCCCAGTGGTGGAATCAACTCCCCACTTCCATCAGAGACACTGACTGTCTCTCCACCTTCAAGAAAAGGCTCAAGACGCACTTGTTCCGGGAGTACAACGGTACTTAGGAATGGTTCGCTTGACCCGATGTTAGTTTCCTCAAGGATCACAATGACTCTTGCTTAGAGACTTGTTGCTCTTGTGGTTAGTGGTAACTGACTTAAATTTTTGTACTCGCTGTGATATATTGTTTTATTATTGTTGCTTGCTTTTCTTTCCACAGGTACACTTGCACTTATAGCAGTTCATGTTGTTTAATTGTAACTTGTTTAACTACATGCTCTTATGGTTCTTCCCTTTGGCACTTATTTTGGTTGTTCACAATGTGTGCTTCATGTTTTGGCTACTCGCAATGTTTTGTGGCTATCTCGTTGTTATGATCAGTGACCTATGCACTTTGTAAAGCTCTCTCTTGGAAGTCACTTTGGATAAAAGCGTCTGCTAAATGAATAAATGTAATGTGATGTGGATGAGAACCTGTGGCCAAATGCAGAAGGCCGAGTACACTACATTTACATTTAGTCATTTAGCAGACGCTCTTATCCAGAGCGACTTACAGTAAGTACAGGGACATTCCCCCGAGGCAAGTAGGGTGAAGTGCCTTGCCCAAGGACACAACGTCAGATGGCATGACCGGGAATCGAACTAGCAACCTTCAGATTACTAGCCCGATTCCCTCACCGCTCAGCCACCTGACACTAGCATTCCTATTGTATCAGTGGATGGTGTGGATTACTGTATTCTGGAATTACTCAGTGCAACAAAGACATACAATATATTGAAGCATACTGGATACTGGTCTGATTCATTCCAGTAACATATATTGAAGTGAATTCTAAACAGTAGAGAGGTGTCCTTGTTTTACATAAGAAAACATTGTATAATGCTACCTGTTGTTAGTGGTTTTAGGTCATTGTTTTTTGGGTGACAAAGTGTGTTTGTTGGCTGTCAACCTTTGCTAGTGTTATGGAAGAATGAGTTGATTTGAGACATGTATGAAGTGATTTGGTAGTTTTAATGCATTTTGAATGGGAAATTAACTGCTGTGCCAAGCTGAAAGTTGGTTAGGAGAACTATGTGAAGAGTTTGAAAAAGTATTGAGAAATGTGTCCTAGCGACTGTAAAAAGTCCCTAAACAAAAATAGTTATATATATATAACTATTATATATATATATTGGATGAACCATCTGTCTATCACTGTCTGTCATGGGAAAACTTCAACCACGCCTGTAGCTGCCAGTAGTTCCTCAGAGGATTCTGATTGGTCCGAACCACTGTGGTTTGATTCTTATTGGTCCAAACCACTGTGGCTCGAGTAAAAAATTGATAACTTGGAGCTTGGCACGATGCATTCTCGCAAGGTCAAGATCTGTTGAAACCAGCTGTCTCCCTCCTTCCTCCCAAAAGTGTTTCACAATTTTGTTGATTTTGCTGATACAGGAACTTCTGTAATTACACTAATTAATGAGACAAACATTGAGCTGACTTTCGTGAGTTGTTGTTTATCCTGATTCAGTCCCTATCTCCTTATTATCAAGCATTAATATTTAATGTTGTAGTTTAGAACTGAAGAATCCCTTGTGCTTTCATTAAAGCTCTTAGTAAATGTTGACATCATTGATGTACTATTGCATGGTTTTATACACAGCAGTACTTTGCCTGATTGACAGTGGGGGTCTTTTTGAATGTTAAATCTAAATTTAAATCTTGTCTAGTGAACAAGACAAACACTCTGATCCATGTCCCCCGTCCCCTCATTAAAAATCATTAATATTTAATGTAGTTTAGACTTTAATTATTCCTTAAGGCCTTCATTAAAGTTCTGAGTAAACATTGACATCATTTATGTTGTGTATGGTTTTATTGACGAGGGATCAATGTTTCCTTGTGGACAGATGATGTAATCTAATCTGTGACAATAGAGAGTAAAGCATGTATGTGGCCTTCACCATGACATCACTGCGGTCCTCCTGATCTGACCACAAGACGAGAATTTATCTACAGTCAATCACAAACAACATATTAACTGTTTTGTGTCACAAGTGATAAGTTGGAGAAGGGGTCAATTTCACAATCTAATATAACTTAACTTTGACCTCTAACTGTGCAACTGTTTATTCTTGTATCTTTTTCAATACAGTATTTTTAATTATAAATGTTTGCAAAAAGGACTTCAGAGAAGCCATCCATGTCAGACAATCCTTTCTTCCTTGATACAATCCTACACCTACACAAACATGCATGCAGAAGCCGTGCTCGTGTTTCATGTCGGACCATCCTTTCCACCCTGATGCAAAGAATCCTACACACACACAAACATGCACACTTTAGATATCCCTTATGTACGCCACAGTTGTCACTTAAACCACACACACACTGTCTCACACACACACACACACATACAGAGATACACACACTGTCTCACACAAACAGACACACGCACACAAACAGACACGCACACACTGTCTCACACAAACAGATACACATACACACATACACACACACACATTAGATGTCACTGATGATGCAATCATATTGGTGTCTATGTTATTGGTGGCCTCAATAAGGATATGAATGAATTTAAATAGGAGGATTTCATGCAAGCCTCTCAGATCATCTGCTGTAATTCTATGGGCATATGTGAAGCCCTCTGTGACATGCTTGCGTGTAAAAAGGGCTATACAAATAAATTTGATTTGATTTGAATCCCAGCACCACCACCTTATCAAGCTTCACACTCAAGACATCAGGTAAAACTGATCAGGGCCTTTACAGTAAATGGCAACTTATTTTTATTTCAGATTTGTTTTATTTATCTTACTTTAATGCTCATCTTGTAGTCAGATGAGCAACCATAAAGAAAATTATGCTCTCATGTGAATTATTTCTTTACAAAGATGCTTGTTTATCAAAAATATTTGAAGACAAAACTCCTAATGTGAGGCTAATAACATCCCTAAACATTCTTGTTCATGTTTGCAGTGCATTTGTTGGTTGTGTCTAACAACATAACATCTAACAATGTCAATGTGTTTTCTTTCTTTCAGATGCAGCTGTGAGATGTCAAACGTAACACAACCCAAAGACAACATCACAATAGTTTTCTCCCGAAATATCCTCTTTGGACCTGTGTCGGTAGCACCATTATTAATCTTTATTTATATCAATGGAGTTGTATTATTCACTTTAAGGAGCAAGTCAGTCTTTCGAGAAACATCTCGATACGTCTTGTTGTACAATCTTATTTTTTCTGACACCTTCCAGTTAGCAGTGGGACAACTTCTGTACATACTGGCTTACGTCCACGTCTATATGATTCGCTACCTCTGTGTTATAATTGTCATATCGGCCATGATTACTACTGACATCTCCCCTTACAACCTGGCGGTGATGTCACTGGAGAGGTATGTGGCTGTGTTCTTCCCACTGAGGCACTCTGCCTTCGTCACCGCCAAGAACGCAGGTGCGTCTATTGCTGTGGTGTGGGCCATCTGCGGCATAAGCACCATCATCCGAATATTTATGTTGATCCTCCTGGAGTCTATGCCTCTAGATCAGTACATGCTGGTTTTCTGTGCTAAAGAAACACTTTTCAAACAGAAACTGTTCTATGATTTTGATAAAGCCTTCACTGCTGTCACTTTCACATCTGTGGGAATCGTAATCTTGTGTTCCTACTTTGGTGTGATGATAGCAGCCAGATCTGCTTCCTCAGACAAAGCCTCGACCACCAAGGCTAAAAAAAACAGTTGCGTTGCACATGATTCAGCTGCTTCTCATTCTCTCCTCCACCCTCTTCTCCCCTATTGTAACAGCCTTCAGTGACAAAGTGGACAGACCCACACTTGAACGTATATATTATATTCTGTTTTTGTGCCTTGTGAACTTGCCCAGGTGTCTGAGTGGTCTGATATATGGCCTGAGAGACCAAACCATCAGACCCTGTCTTCTGTACCACCTCAGTTTTGGTCTCATACATCCCAAACTGGGACAAACATCCACTGTGCCTTCTAACAAACATTAATTACACCCCTTTGTACCACTATATCATCTATTATGTCTTCTTGCAAATGTTTACATCATTTTCTGACTAAATGAATGCATGATAGCTGCTTTTTTTTTCTTGTAGTAGGTTGCAGAATGTAAGTGTAATACACAATAGAAGTTTGCATCAATTGCTGATTGTTTCACGAAATTGGCTACAAATAGTTTTGTAAACCTGTGGATTATATTGAAAGTAAATTTTACTTAAAATAGATAGTTTCAAACCGTGACGTTGTAATTCATGCGTTCCTTTTATCACTATGTGGAGTTTATCGAGAGTCTCCTCCTGCTGTATAAACTGAAACAAACCATTTCTGGTCTGGGAAATCAAGTAAATGACATTCATTACTAAATAACGGATTTACTAACAACAAAACATTTTTTTAACCAAATGTACAAAATGCATGACATCATTGATGTACTATTGCATGTTTTTCTACACAGCAGCAGTTCACCTGTTTGTCAGTAGGGGTCTTTTTGAATGTTAAATCTAAATTTAAATGTTGTCTAGTGAACAAGACAAACACTCTGATCCTGTCCCCTGTCCCCTCATTAAAAATCATTAATATTTAATGTTGTTTAGAATTAATTATTCCTTTAGGCCTTCATTAAAGTTCTGAGTAAACACTGACATAATTTATGTTGTGTATGGTTTAGGAGAAGTAAGCGTAAGGAGTTAATTAATATAACTTAACTTTGACCCCTAACTGTGCAACTATTTATTATTTTAACTTTTTATTCAAGACATTATTTAATGCAAATTATACATTTTGTCAAAAAGAACTTCAGAGAAGCCGTGCTCGTGTTTCATGTCAGACCATCCTTTCCACTTTGATGCAAAGAATCCTACACCCATACAAACATGCACACTTTAGATATCCCTTATGTACGCCATAGTTGTCACCTAAACCACACACACACTGTCTCACGCACACACACACACACTGTCTCACACAAACAGACAAACGCACACACTGTCTCACACAAACAGATACACATACACACATACACACACACACATTAGATGTCACTGATGATGCAATCATATTGGTGTCTATGTTATTGGTGGCCTCAATAAGGATATGAATGAATTTAAATAGGAGGATTTCATGCACGCCTCTCAGATCATGGACTGTAATCCCAGCACCACCACCTTATCAAGCTTCACACTCAAGACATCAGGTAAAGCTGATCAGGGCCTTTACAGTAAATGGCAACTTCTTTTTATTTCAGATTTGTTTTATTTATCTTACTTTCATGTTTATCTTGCAGTCAGATGAGCAACCATAAAGAAGCTTATGCTCTCATGTGAATTATTTCTTTACAAAGATGCTTGTTTATAAAAAATATTTGAAGACAAAACTCATAATGTGAGGCTAATAACATCCCTAAACATTCTTGTTCGTGTTTGCAGTGCATTTGTTGGTTGTGTCTAACAACATAACATCTAACAATGTCAATGTGTTTTCTTTCTTTCAGATGCAGCTGTGAGATGTCAAACCTAACACAACCCAAGGACAACATCACAATAGGTTTCACACAAAGTGTCCTCTTTGGACCTGTGTCGGTAGCACCATTATTAATCTTTCTTTATATCAATGGGGTTGTATTATTCACTTTAAGGAGCAAGCCAGTCTTTCGAGAAACACCTCGATACGTCTTGTTGTACAATCTTATTTTTTCTGACACCTTCCAGTTAGCATTGGGACAACTTCTGTACATACTGGCTGCCACCCGCGTGTATATGATTCGCTATCTCTGTTTCTTAATTGTCATAGTGGCCATGCTTACTACTGAAATCTCCCCTTACAACCTGACGGTGATGTCACTGGAGAGGTATGTGGCTGTGTGCTTCCCACTGAGGCACTCTGCCTTCGTCACCGTCAACAACACAGGTGTGTCTATTGCTGTGGTGTGGGCCATCTCCGGCATAAGCACCATCATCCGAATATTTATGTTGATCCTCCTGGAGTCTATGCCTCTAGATCAGTACATGCTGGATTTCTGTTCTAAAGAAGCACTTTATAAACACAAAGTGTTCTATGATTATGATAAAGCCTTCACTGGCGTCACTTTTGTATTTGTGGGAATCGTAATCTTGTGCTCCTACTTTGGTGTGATGATAGCAGCCAGATCTGCTTCCTCAGGCAAAGCCTCGACCACCAAGGCTAAAAAAACAGTTGTGCTGCACATGATTCAGCTGCTTCTCATTCTCTCCTCCACCCTCGTCTCCCCTATTCTAACAGCCTTCTATGGAAAAGTAGATCGAGTCACACTTGTACGTATTAGTTATGCCCTCTTTTTGTGCCTTGTGAACTTGCCCAGGTGTCTGAGTGGTCTGATATATGGCCTGAGAGACCAAACCATCAGACCCTTTCTTCTGTACAACCTCAGTTTTGGTCTCAGTCACCCAGTTATGGTATCTGGTAAATAAACTGCATCACCTGTTTTTGTCCCTCAGCAGCATTCAAAGCACATTTTCATCACACACACACGCACACACACACACACACACACAGACAGAGCTGCCATGCAAGACGCTGGCCTGCCCATTAGGGGTGACTTCGACACACAGACAGGAGGAGGCGAGGATCGAACCACCAACCTTGCAATTACTGGATGATCCTCTCTACCTCCTGAGCCACTGCTGCCCCGATGCCCACTGTCATTTATGACCACTCTAACTTCTAATGAACACTAATTACAATACTTTGTACAAAAATATTATGTATTATGTCTTCTTGTGAATTGATACATTATTGTCTGGATACATTAATGCATGATAGCTGTATGTTGTTTGGTTTTAATTGTACTAGGGGACTGAGAATGTAAGCGTTATTGAGAATAGAAGACATCAGGTTGCATGTACTGCTCAATGCTTCATGAAATTGGCTACAAATTGGCTTTATGTAATAGGCTATTGGTCTGGAGATGTGAGGTACAGTTTGTAAATGCCCTGTTTGTATGTCACTATGGATAAAAGCGTCACAAAAAAAAAAAAAAAGAGTGTTAGATAAATGAAATGCCCAGGTGTCTGAGTGGTCTGATATATGGCCTGAGAGACCAAACCATCAGACCCTTTCTTCTGTACAACCTCAGTTTAAAGATACAATATTTGCCAGGAATCCTTTTTGACACAGACTATATAAAGAAAATGGGAACAGAAGTTTCCAAAGGTTAAAACTTTAAACTTTAACGTTAAAACATTATAATGTATGCAATTCCTTCATATGGGGAGTAAGTATTAGACAGACAAAATAAATGTATAAAGTAGAATAGCTGCTCATTTTATCGTGTCTGATTGATCGGTGCCTGCATTACATTGTGTGTGTGCGTGTGTGTGTATGAGGGGAGGGGATACGCTGGCATACGCATGACGTCTCCATGACGTCTGCCTGATTTCCTGCTTCTACCTGTTGCCTACTCATCTGGTTGTACTGTTACAGTACAGTAGAGCTAATGCATGGATAACCGCTGGGCAGTAGGCTACCGTTACAGCTAGCGTACTATTTTTTTGAGTAGCAGTGATTAGTTGGCTAGTAGTTGACGATAAGACATGTCGGATGGATGGCATTAAAAAGCAACAACGTTAGCTCGTCAACGAGTTAGCTTGGGTTTAAAGTACGTGGAGCTACTGACAGTAGTAGTAGAGCTAGCACTAGCTAGGCTACCGTGGTGAAGTAGATATTGGGGGATTACAACAACATCTTTCCATCTATCCAAGTATATGTATTTGAGCATATCGTATCATATCATACACAGCACTAAGATTGCGCTAACGTCACAAACTAAGATGGTTCAGCTTTATTTCCACCACCGGCGGAAGCGTCTTAGCTAGTCTAGCTAGCTCTAGTGTTGGCGGTAGCTAAGCAATATCACTAGTTAGCTCGAGTTGCTAACAGTTCACACTAGGTAGAGCCGTTAGCGATGCTATCAGGCTTTTATTAACAATCCAATGCCATAGCCCAATGGTTAACGATGCTTGCTAGCTAACGTAACTTTGTCTGTAGGATGCTTCAAGCACCATATGGGAGCCTGGACCGGGACAAGCCGCTCATACGGCTGCCTTTCACGCACTTTGCCGTGGGTACGGTCTTGATGGCGCTCACCGGCTTGATAGCCAGTATTGGCATTTCTTTGATGTATCATTTCGAGGAGTCTACCTACACTCACTGTCAAGTAAGTCGGTTGAAGCACCAGTTCAGCTATTGTGAATATATTTTTTTAATCTAGTCGCATGAATATTTCCATTCTGTTCTTGACTCCCTCTTACAATATAGGGTATAATAACTGATATTACTCATCAATCTAGCCGTTGTGTCTCACCAGGTGCCGAACTACCTCCCCTCAATCAGTGCGTCCATCAGTTTGGTGCCTGAGAGGTATATCTGGCGGTTCTGCATCGGTTTGCACTCGGCGCCACGGTTCCTGGTTGCGGTAGCCTACTTTACCTTCTACCGTGGGCGTTTTGCTAAGAGACAGCTGGATCTGCTGTTCAGCGGACTGGCTCTGCTTGCTTCATGGGCAGAGAATGTAGGCCTTCTGATGTTGACCTATGTCTCCTCAACAGAAACTTACAGTGAGTAATGTTGTGTAGGGGGGTCAGATGGCTGGGCGGTTAGGGAATCAGGCTAAATGTAAATGTGTACTGTACGCAGGACCTGAAAACACACATACACACGTTGATCGCCAATCTATTATTGTCTGTTATCCTCGCTTGACATGCAAGGTTTCTCTAAACATCCAGAGAGCATAGTGCATGCCAGTCTCTCCCTTGCTCTTGTCAGTACTTATCAACACACTAGACTGGGATGTCTTTCTATCGATCATTCTCAGTTTTCCCCACATTAAATAATAATGTCTTCATTTAGCAGACACTTTAATCCAACGTACACTGTCGGGATTTTAACCTGCAACTTCCTGTTCGCAGTCACATGCTCTACGACTTGAGATGTACTCACACAGTGTTTTTGACCTAAGACGAGGATAGAGCTGCCATAACCTTTATCAATATTTCTGTTTACATGTGTAGATGTTTGCTCCCAGCATCGTTCTAATGCACAGAGATGTATACTGATGTGTGTTCACAGGTGTGCACAAGTATGGCTTCATCGTGTTCATCGCCAGCTCTTTCCTACACATGCTCATTACCTGCAGGCTTTGGCAGGTGGTTAAAAAGTACTCTCTGAACCCTGAGGTAAAATAACCACTCTTCCCTTACTCTACCTGCGTGTGTCAGCTGTCAAATCAGGTGTTTAATTTGTAATTTCTAATCATGAACAGTACGCGTAGGTATGTGTGTGTTTGGCTGTGCACAATCCCTGCCTAAGCTTTTCCTATTTAAGCCTTGAGTCCTGGTTGTGTTCAGCATATTTTGTTGGTTGACCTTGTTAAACTGAAATAAATCAATCAACAACACTCCTTTGAGTGCTGTATCGCTTCTCACCAGCAGATGGCAGTGTAGAGGACGTGATCAAGACGGTACACACTTATGCAATGCACTTTGTTGATCCTGCCATTTAAACAAGTCAGCATAATAAGCATTAGGTTAGTGAACTTTTTGCGCCAATTGTGGTTACATTGACGCTGAGGCGTGCTAGCAATAGAGATGTAGGGTGGTGAGGTTGAAGATAGGCCTTCTCGTCTCACATCAACACACTAATGGGGTGGGGTGTCAGATGGCTGAGCTGTTAGGAAATTGGGCTACCAATCAGAAGGTTGCTGGTTCGATTCCCGGCCGTGCAAAATGACGATGTGCCCCTGGGCAAGGCACTTCCCCCTACTTGCCTCGGGGGGAATGTCCCTGTACTTCCTGTAAGTCGCTCTGGATAAGAGCGTCTGCTAAATGTAAATGTAATATTCACACATAGATCCGACTTGCTTTTAAACAAAGGGCTTGAATAGCTTGTAAGATTCGGCTTATATGTTGAAATGAGAGGAAGCCCTACAAACCCTCCTGTGTAGGGTGTGTATCTGCAAAGGCGCTCGGGGTGACCACAGATGATGAACACACTGGATTTTCTGAGCACGGCAGGGGAAGTGGCTTGCAAAAAAACGTATCATTCGGAGGTGAAGTAAAGCACTCTGTATCAGGACAGCAAACCTCTGGTTGGTCTTTCTGTATAAAACATTTAAAAATCCTATTATAGATTTTTTTCTTCGTACAGTGGTGATGACAAATGACACATGACACTTTTAAAATGCTGCTCACCTTCTTCTCTTTAACCATTCAGGAGATGACGTCATATCGTTGGAAGCTCCGGTTGTTTGTGTTCAACGTGATCTGCCTTCTTACCACCTTCTATTTCTTCAGGCGACACAACAAGTATTGCGAACCAGGAAGTGAGTGCTGTAGCCCCGCCCCCTCCTGTCTAACTTCGGGCGGTTGGATATCATGTCATGACATCTTGCGTAATCAACCCTGCTTCAGAGGAAATGGTTTAAAAAAAAGCACTTGTCCCTTCACTTACTCTCTCTCTTTCTTTGCTTGTCTAGTTTACACTTTCTTTGCGCTCTGTGAATACCTGGTGGTCCTCTCGAACATGGCGTTTCATATGACGGCATTCTGGGACTTCGGGAACAAGGAAGTGATGGTAGCCACACCCCCGGAAGACAAGCGTTTTTGAGGAGGATGAGGGAGACTTCATCATTTACAACACTCCCAATCCTGGGGACCGACCAGTGGTGGCCAACTGTGAAAGTGTGTGTGTGTTCGTTTGTATGAAAGCAAATGCCATGATTATTTTAATGCCTGTTTTATGGCAGCAACATTCATGGGTTTTCAGTTCTGAAATGGGAACCTGCGATGGATATAGAGAGACTGCAGTGAGGCTGTGTGGATTCTGCTCATCGTCACTGGTGATTACCTAACAGTCTTTGCTGGCAGTCGTTTTCCACAGTTCCCACCACACATGCACACACACACACACACACACTCTCACACGTACACCGGTAAAGGCCTAGGAAGATGACATGGACATGTCCATGTCATGTTTTTCTCAGGAAATGAAAACCCCTTTAATGGAGTGTTCTAGCATGTGTTCATCAGGTGTGACAGGTGCATATTTGTGATGATGTATTTTAAAGTGTGCATGGTGAGTGGTAGCAGTGACAGCAACACACTGGTCCTCACCACCTGGTCCTCACCACCTGGTCCTCACCACCTGGTCCTCACCACCTGGTCCTCACCACCTGGTCCTCACCACCTGGTCCTCACCACCTGGTCCTCACCACCTGGTCCTCACCACCTGGTCCTCACCACCTGGTCCTCACCACCTGATATCTTGAATGGGGCCCCAAACTTTAAGGATCCAGGTATCAGGTGATTTTAGTAAAAAAAAAAAAAAAAAAATGGATACTGGACCAGAATATTCAGAAGCTGCGGTTTTTTAGTTTGTTGTGAAATTATGATTTCTAACAAGAAAGAATCGTCGGTAGCCGATGAAGAACTAAGATGATTACTCAAAGAATTCATAACAGATGTTTTAGTAGTACAGGCCTGGAATCGAATCAATCATTCCATCCTGTTTGTGATACCAAATATTTGTGATGTTGTCCAACAGGAAATAACCTATAACCTTGGCACACCAGGTGCTAAAACAGAACAAAAGAATCCTAGTATCACTCCGTCTGACGTGTAGTATGAACAGCTGTCCAGTTTCATAGCAATTACTCAACCGTTATTACAGTGAAGAAACAATTGCTGCTCCAGTCAGTGTAGCACTGCCTAAATATGTGTCATAGCTTTTATAGATTTAATTAAAATTTTAAAAGCATACAATGGGGTTGTTTCCGTTTCTCAAAACTGTCTTGGATGAGAAAATGAGCCGTATCTTTTCTAGTTCTGTAAGGTCAAATCACGACTGACAGCTGTAGGACATCTCGGGGACCTAAGAAACCACATCATGACCTATCCCTGCCTTCCTGTTTATTTGACTGCAGTATTTTAATCACAAGATATGGGGAAGGGAGTGGTTGGGTGTTGTGTCAATGGAAGCTCAGGGTACGACCGATAACCGTTTGAATAAGTAAACAGATGATTTAGGGTCACATGCTCGCGCTTAGACAAACGAGAATTGTAAACCTGCAGCTTTTGACAGGAAGTGCAGAGACTTAATTTGACTGTCAAATCAGAGAGGTGGAGAACAGTGCTGCAGCAGAGTAGTGCAGATGGATTTCATGTGTCGTCTGAACGTGAACATTCCTACCCTATGTGTTTTTGACCTTTGTATTCTCAAAAGTCATGTTGGTAGCTGGTATGAGAGTGAAATATACGCTTCGACTGAGCCTGGGGCTATAACTGCAGCGATGGCGGGTTTGGGCAAATGTGAGGAATGTGTAGGTTTTGTGACTGTGTGAGTCTGTGTGTGGGTTCAGTCCCTCGGAATGTGAAACTTTCGGATGAGTGTGACTCACAGCAGGGATCTTTATTGTGAGAGCCGTCTTCCTGCCGCGTGGTTCCTCACCCCTGCCTCCAGTTTCCTCTGACAAGACACAGTCACATCACACACAGCGGGATCATGGTAGGATTTTAATTACAGGAATTTAATTCTCAGTTTAATATCAAATGTACTATGTTTCGGAAGCACAGACTCCTACAGTCAGACACTTTATTAAGTTGTATCATTGCATGTTCATAGACAAATTAGCAAAAATATTTAAATCGTGTTAGAAAAACAAACATAAATTACAGATTTGATAAATATTCTACATAAAAAGGTGCGTTCAAGCACAGCTCACAGGAAGTGGACGGGCTATGGGGGGCATGGAGGAGACGTGTAGGTTCCAGTGGGCCTGGTCAGGTCGCTACTGGAGGTCTAGGGGACGAACGACAGCCTTGGAGGAAGACGAGAAGGCCCGCTTCCTCCCAGAGAAGCCCTGATGGAGAACGTCTTCCTGCTCTACGGAACAGCTGCCCAGTTCCAGTGATTGTGCCTTTTGAAACGTCACTATCGCAGAGCTAAGGGATGAGAGGTCATTACGGGGCGCACGGATGGGTGCAGCCTTGACCAGGAAGTGGGAGGAAAGGGAGATGCTTGAGGCTGTTCGGCAGAGTGCGACGTTAGGATACGTTTACATTGGAGCGCAGGTGTTTACATAGGAGTCGGTGTAGAAGGATGTTTTAGAGATGCTTCACCTCTGTGAACACACTCCCAGTCTCCACTGACCAATCAGCCTCAAGTAAAGCCAGAAAGTGTCACTGCTCTGGCCTATCAGAACTGACTAAAAGGTGGGAGGTTTGGGCAATTCGTCATTTGCAGAGCAATGCTACTCATTTAGCAGTTCAATTTACAATCTTTACATCTTTCCAAGATGACATCTTTCTTGGGGCTAACTCAACTTGACCTCCAATGTTGGAGATTTCTTATCCCTGTTCCTCTTCTGGGGCAGTGAGAATTATATAAACACCCAGTCAGTAGCAAGAAGAAAAAATGTTCCTGATAGATTTAGAATGAACCCTATTAACCCTTGTGTTATCTTCGGGTCATTCTGACCCATCAGTCATTGTGACCCATCGTCGTATTGCGACAACTTTACCGCATACAAAAACAAAGAAGCATTTTCTTTTAACCGTTGGGCTGTCTCAGACCCCCCACATTGCAAAGGTTAAAAGAAAAATTATTTTTATTTGTTTTTGTATTGGGTAAAATTGGGTAAACACAACGATGGTTCGTTATGAACCTTTGGGTCATGTGACCCGAAGGCAGCACGATGGTTAAACTCTAACCCTGTATACCGTATATCTCCGTCCACAGTATTTCAGATCTAACAGGGTCTCTCTCGCTCTTTCCGTCCCTTCTCTCACCATTTCTCTCACCCACACCCCTCCTTCCTGTCCTCTGTGAATCCGCACCCAGCCCTCTCTCCCTACAGCAGAATGCATGATTTCTTGTGGGCTGTGGGTTGGGGGTTGAGAAAAGCCCTAACTGCCTCTGCAAACACATCTTTTATCCCGTCCTGATTGAGGGCGGAGCATTCCAGGTAGCGAGCGGCGTGGATTTGCCGAGAGAGAGCCACGCCCTGCTGATGCGTGACAGGTGATTGGTTCTGCTCCTTCAGCTTCCTTATGGTGTCTGCGTCATTCCGCAGGTCGCTCTTGGTGCCCACCAGGAGAATGGGCACCCCGGGACAGTGGTGGGAAACCTGGCACACACACACAACCCCTCCTTTAACACAACCCCTCCTTTAACACAACAACTCCTTTAACCCTTGTGTTCTCCTCGGGTCGTTCTGACCCATCAGTCATTGTGACCCACCGTCGTATTGCGACAACTTTACCGCATACAAAAACAAAGTGAAGCATTTTCTTTTAACCGTCGGGCTGTCTCAGACCCCCCACATTGCGAAGGTTAAAAGAAAAGTATTTTTATTTGGTTTTGTATTGGGTAAAATTGGGTAAACACAATGATGGTTCGTTATGAACCTTTGGGTCATGTGACCCGAAGGCAGCACGAGGGTTAACACAACCCCTCCTTTAACACAACAACTCCTTTAACACAACCCCTCCTTTAACACAACCCCTCCTTTAACACAACAACTCCTTTAACACAACCCCTCCTTTAACACAACAACTCCTTTAACACAACCCCTCCTTTAACACAACCCCTCCTTTAACACAACAACTCCTTTAACACAACAACTCCTTTAACATAACTCCTTTAACACAACAACTCAACATTCTACTGGTGGATATTGGGGTTAGAATGTTTTGTATATATAACTGTTACTTTCACACTGCCCACACAAATGCCAACAGGTGTATCACACCAAACCAACACAACCCAACAACTCCTGGCTGTTTATCTGTGTTTATTGGTGTTTGTTTGGGCAGTGTGAAACCCACACACACTAGTAGGGAGTCAGGTCTGACCTCTGGGTGCCACTTGTGTTTGACGTTCTCGTAGGAGGCGGGGCTGGAGATGGAGAAGCAGATGATGAAGACGTTGGTCTGTGGGTAGGAGAGGGTGCGGAGCCGGTCGTACTCCTCCTGCCCTGCCGTGTCCCACAGGTTCAGGCTGATGGAGCGTCCGTCCACGGTCACCTGCAGCCCACCAGGATCACACAGCACCATCACAAACCGGTTTGTTGCCAGGTAAGTTTTCACATACAAGGATATTGCTTTGGGGATGTTGGTGCAGACAATAAACATAGTAGTAAAATATATATATCAAGACAAGTACTGTGGTGGGAAAAAAGCTGTATCTAAAATATAAAACCCTGTTAGCTACGGTACTCTAAATGAGCTCCTTCGGTGGCTGGGCCTAGACTGACCTGGCTGCTGTAGTTGTCAAACACGGTGGGGATGTACTCCTTGGGAAACGCTCCGGTGGTGTAAGAGATGAGCAGGCAGGTCTTCCCCACCGCCCCGTCTCCTACCACCACACACTTGATGCTCTGCATGCTGAGCCCTGATCACGCCCCTCTGCCCCCTCAGCAACCTGAAATACACACACCAGCATACACACAAACATCAACACACACACCAGCATACAGACATACACACACACCAGCATACACACAAACATCAACACACACACCAGCATACACACACACCAGCATACAGACATACACACACACCAACATACACACAAACATCAACACACACCAGCATACAGACATACACACACCAATATACACACACACCAGCATACAGACATACACACACACCAACATCCACACACACACACACACATACAAGTTAAGGTCTAGTTAAGCTTCTGTCCCCCCCACTTGTCTCCTGTCCTCTATAGCCATGGCTGGTTTAGCAGCTTTGAAGAACCCAGATGAGTGGAAGTGATAAATTATTACAACAAAGCGGTGCTTCTCCCTGTCAATGTTTGACAACAAGCGCTAATAGAACACAGAATCCATCTGCATTCGAACCCCCCTGAACAGGACAGTATGGTACGGTCTGGGCAGCACAGACAATGATGGAGAGTTTATGTATTTGTGTTTATGTAAATGAAGAGTACACAAGGAAACAGGAGCCAAATCTTAGATGTTATCCAGGGTTTACACAGTACAGCCAACTGACTAACTTACTCACTGGAAAACAAACACACATTACCCAGAAGTAGCATCCTCATCTAGTGTAAAATAGAATTATTTACATTTGTTGACATAATTTCCATAACCTTTCTCTCTCTCTCTCTCTCTCTCTCTCTCTCTCTCTCTCTCTCTCCCCCTCCCTCCCTCCCTCCCTCCCTGTCCTTCTCTCTAACTTTTCTCTCTCTCTCCCCCCCTCCCTTTCTCTCTCCCCTCCCTCCCTCCCTCTCTCTCTCTCCAGATGTTTGGATAGTGAGAGTGACTCGGCCCAGTCTCCAGGGAGACAGTTAGACCCTACTCCACCCTCTTCTCAGGGGTGTGTCCCAGTTAGCTCACTGTGGCTGGAGCCAGGGCCTGATCAGGGGCTAGCTTACAGGCTAGCTAAGCTGACAGGCTAGCTAAGTGCTAACAGAGATGATGAGGAGTAGCGACTGTTTTAATACGTCTGATATTTGAAGAAATCATGACAGGTTAGAATATCACACTTTCGTTTTCTCAATTTGCAAGGCTCTGAAGCAAACTCCCTCCCTTCCTCAAAGCAGAAGTGAGACCGGACACCCACGCTCCCCTCTCTCCCCCTCTCTCTCCCTCTCTCTCTCCCCCTCTCTCTCCCTCTCTCTCCCCCTCTCTCTCCCTCTCTCTCTCTGTCTCTCTCCCTTTCTCTCTCTCTCCCTCTCTCTCTCTCCCTATCTCTCTGTCTCTCTCTGTCTCTCTCTCTCCCTCTCTGTCTCTCTCCCTCCCTCTCTCTCTGTCTGTCTGTCTCTGTCCTCTCTCTCTCTGTCCTCTCTCTCCCTATCCCTCTCTCTCCCTATCTCTCTGTCTCTCCCTCTCTCTCTCTCTCTCTCTCTCTCTCTCAGTCCTCTCTCTCTCCCTCTCTTTCTCTGTCTCCCTCTCTCTCTGTCTCTCTCTGTCCTCTCTCTCTCCCTCTCTCTCGTAGCAGCAGTGAACAATACAATTAAGGATACACAACAGGGTGAAAGAGAGAGGGAGAGAGGGGGGGAGAGAGAGAAAGAGAGAAAGAGAGAGGGAGGAATTAGAGGATGTAAATGGTTCAGAGTAGAGTGTGTTCCAAATGAATAAAACAGAGAGTGACCATTGGTCCATCGTCGGTCAGCGTGTTGCGTAACCCTACAGCCCAAAGACAAGTGGTCCCGTATTCACACGGACAAGACACGGTGGCTTCACCGCTCCTGTCAGAGTGAATCTGTCCTCTGCCAGCACTGGTGCGAGGGAGGTCAGGCCTCAGAAGGGAAGCTGAAACAGGAAGGAAGGATCCGGAGGGATGGACTCCTGCAGCTAGCTGAGAGACTGTTGGTCTCTGTGATCCACTGTAGTCTGAGCAGGGAGATATCAGCTAGTCGTTCTAGTTCATCTTAGTCAACCATCATGCTGCTAGAAACAAACCAACCAATAACGGAAGACATCAAACCTGTGATGTCATCGCCCGGTGTGTAACACAGCTGGATTTACACACAGTTACAAGCAACCGGATGAAGAACAACCTAACGTATCTGTGTCGAGGGTGTCGAGGGGCTGATGAGTGAAGCTGTCAGACTTCCAGCTTTCCAAACACTAGAGGGGGACAGTCCCTGCTTCCAGTCCAGCATTCCTCCCCCACCAGGGGCTTGGAGTGTCCGAGCAGCCCTGACCCTGGGCCATAGGTACAACACCCACTTCCTCTTATTCTGTCTGGCAGCGTGGGTCCCCCTTTTTTTAAATATATATCTGAAGTCGGTAGACCAGTTTTATTTACGTGAATAGATGCTTAAGTGATTGTGTCGTCTGTGTCCTCATCACTGATGGTAACGGGAGTCTGCCAGTCACAGACCACTGGGTATTAAACAGACTCTGACACAAAACCTGGACACCTAAAATCACAAACACCCACACACACAAACATGACACATTCAGACACGTTCAAACACACTCACACACAGACTAGGAGCTAAACTAGGCCCCCTCACCTTCCTTTAGAAACGTGAAGGAAACATGTCTGCATTCTTAGGGAGTGGTCGATAAGCTACATCAATCAAGTTGCTCTCATCGCGGATAATTATTGATTTATGTAGGCCTACTGTACACAGAAGGCAAAGTTGTCCTTTACTAACATAATAATGGCAAACGGCTCTGAACACAAAAGTTAAGAAAAAGAAATAAGGAAATGGATGGGTTTAGGAAGGACGGAAAAGTTTACCAACCTTAACTGAAGTAGCTATTAATGAAACGGTCGTAAACACATTTTATCATTAGCCGACAATTTCTGATGCGATTGACTTACCGTGCATAGTCTTCCACTAAGTTCAAAATAGTCGGGCGCCTGGAGCGGATCTCCCGTTGTCTTCTATCTGCCGGGCAGAGCTGCGCTATGAAGGAAGTCTGTTCACTTCGTGGAGGAAGTGTATAAAACGACTCTGGTGTAGTTTGAGGAAGTTTACATGTAGATGAATTCGTCCTACTGTAAATGCGTCTCCCCCGCCCCATAACGTTAGTTCAGATGTCATTTTGAGGAAACGGTGGTTAAGGGCAATAAATTAGCTTTTAAAACCTGAAACATTTACCTAATGAAGGCTTGATGAAGGTTGTCCAACTTGACGATGGTTTACCCTAATTTAAATTGCCTAGGGGAAATTAGTTATCTATAAAGTGTGCAATCCTGTCCTTTGTGTCTAGAACAAAACAAACAAGCACTGAAATGTAAAAAGGAGATTAGGGGGGGGGGGATTCTTACCAACCAAATTTAAAACTTTTGTAGGTTGATGTCTCAGTCGACTGAAGTAGAAAGATTTTGGCGTTTGAATTCCAAACATCGGACTGCATGCACATCCAGCAACAGCCCTCAAGGTGTCTCTAAAACACCACAGCAACTAATATGACTACGTCGACCTGGTCGAAGAGGGAGATGTTTTTTTACAGTATAGACTTCTGACTTTAGTTTTCATTTTTTTGTGGGAGGGACCTGCGGAAATAGGACACAACATTGATCCCTTGTCTCGTCGACGGTAGCCTAACATACTACCTGCGCTCGGGACAGCAGCTTGGGCGAGCGAGGTCTTCATGAAGAACATCACATAGCCTTCCGCTAAAAGTTATCTAATGGACATCTCGGACATGAGAAGTTTCTGATTACTCTCTCCGTTTTATAAGCAAGAGATCAGAAGGAATCACATTGCATTGTCTCACATTGACGGTGAGACCGAAAACAGTTTAATAATACAAGTTGGAGGTGCGATAGCCGGATTTTTCCTACTCGTTACTTGATGGCAACTTCGCATCGAGTGTGATTAGGCCTACTTTGTGTAAGCGTAACTACTTTGAGCCAGCTAATTATTGACACCAGTCAGTGTTTATTTAGGCCTACAAATTGTATGATGTTTTTTTGAGGAAGTGGCTATGCAACCATATATGGCTGCCATTGTTGTGGGGTTTTTTTAATATTAGTGGCGGTTACAAATTAGGTACAGTCAGCCAGTGAAAGTATAAATAGGGTTAACCTACCCTCGATTAACCTTGCTTCTTTCTTGGGCCTACTTTAAGTCAATTTGAGCAATATTCGGTCAGAGTTACTACTAAGCACATACCTTAACAGGAAATGTTACAATTGTATCATACTTTATCATGAAATGATTACCGATAAACTTATGTTTCTCTCGCAGAGCCGCGGGATGGGTCGCGTGTGGCTGTCGACAGTGTGTTTGATGAGCGCGTGTCTCTGGGGTAGGAGCTGGGAACAGACCGATAAGAGTCTTGCCGCGCATCATGGCAACGAAGCCTCCGGTAAGAGTCTACGCCTCTCATCATCTTAGCACAGCTTCATCGGTAGGCTACGGAAGGCCATCACCAACTGACGTCTCAGCACTTAGTTGTTTAGTTGTTATTTAATTAGCTCGGGCTCTGGTTTAACCAGAAGCTAGAACAGAGTGATAGAGCACGTGATTTCAGTCAGGTTGGCTCATGCTGCATATTTCTTTACGTCTGCATGTTTGCATAGGCCTGTTCCATCCATCCCATGTGAGTGGGTGTGTTTGTTCGTGCCTAGGCCTACTGACTTGCATGATCCCAGAGTCCAAAACTGGTTCTTTGTAAAGCTGAAGCTTAGTATCTCAGCGTAGTTGGGAAAATCAATTCACTTTAAAGACTTCTGCACAGCTGTGGACTACTATAACCAGTTTCCCGAAACGTGGAAGTTTCATGCATGCTCACACACACACACACACACACACACACACACCCAAACAGAACTTAGTATTTTCTTACAAGATTCTTCCACAGTGTGTGTGTTTGTGTGATAGCCTTTTCTTCTGCGCTGGAGTGATAGTGTGAGAGGTGGGCGGTGTAGGTCCACCACAGTTTCCTGGTTTAGACAGACAGTGAGAGGAAGTGTGGAGAGACAGAAATAGACACTGCTGTAGAGTGTAGGCGACCAGGGGGGTGCGGAGCGAAGGAGGATGCTAATGACGTTGCTGACTCCCTGCTAAACACTGCTGAACACTGCTGAACACTGCTGAACTCTGCTGAACTCTGCTGAACTCTGCTGAACACTGCTGAACACTGCTGAACACTGCTGAACACTGCTGAACACTGCTGAACTCCCATGCTGGGAGACAAAGAGAAAAAGACCCAGAGAGAGAGAAGTGGAGGTGGCTATGTTGCTGTCTGCACAGAGTGCAGCACGGTTTGTTTGTTGTCAGGCAAGTTCCTCCCAGGCTTGCTGGTGCCCACCATGTAGTAACACCTCCCCTCCCCCTTCTGGCCCGTCTGATGACCCTGATCAAACAGACCTGAAAACTGCCCTGTTATTTAACCCTGGTTCCAACCAGCTGACCCATCCTCTCCAGCAGCGAGCTGTTTACTCACAGGCCGTCTCCGTCTCTGCAGGAAAGGCTTTCTTCGGTCTTCTGAAGGCAGGTACCGTATGAGGAGAGAATGGAGGGCTGTGAGATCAAGGATTACCTCAAGGAGGGAGGGAAGGAAGTGAGAGCAGCAGATGTGTTTGAACAGGCCCCGCCCCTCTTCTCTATCTCCTGTTCTCAGGAACTGAAGAGGATGTTGACACCAGGCTCCATGTAGATCTATCACGTGACACACATCCTCCTGTTCCTCTTCCTCCTCTTCTCCTCCCCTCTCTCTTCCTCTTCCTCCTCCTGCTCTCCCCCCTCCTCCTCCTCCTCTCCCCCCTCCTCCTCCTCTCCCTCCTCCTCTCCCCCCTCCTCCTCCAAGCTAACAAGCGGAACGCGCTAAAAATAGTGTTTGAAGATTCCGTACTGAATGTTCAGGGAAATCATATGGTTCTGCATCACCTCAGTGTTGCCCCTGTTGAGAGTGCAGCGATTATCGAATGTGTCGCCTGCGAAGACGATTCTTATCTACACAAAGCAGTGCACGTGACTGGGAACACAAACACGTTTACTCATTGTCACATTCAGTGTCACATTCCTTTTCTTGGACATAAGCACAGGCACACACTAAACTGAAAATGGAAATGAGTGGGGTTCTGTTAACGTGGGCCTGTTCTGTTTACCTTGCCCATGTAGAGAGGGAGAGAGGCCCTGACCTTACCTTAACGGGATTCCAGTAAAACATTTCCTATGTTCTTTCAATTGAGCTCACATTACCAGACCAGCTTGGACTGTTATCAGGCACCTGACATCTGTATTTGCTGGAGGGAAGATCCCTTTTCATTTTTGCTCCCTGGTTGTGTCTGAGGGCCCTGGCCGGAGTGCATGTCCCACAACAAGCTTTCCCTCTCTGGGCTGAGTAGGGCTCCAGCCAGCCCCTCTCCTCCATACCTCCACGCTCTGCTGGTACCTTGTCTTAATATTTACCCCCTCGGTTCATTTCAGCTGAGGTTTCTGCTGACTGAACATTAAGAGACAAGAAGCGATGAGAAGCAGAACCACAGCTCAAGCCCTCTGCCAAACACCGACCCACCATGTTCCTCCCCACGGGTCTTCAGCCCTGCGGAAATCCTTCATACACAATACATACTTTATTACTAGCTACAGCCACTTAGTGGAGGGCAAGATCACATGTTGGCGATTGACAGGTTATGTTGCTGCATAGTTTATAGGTTACCGTCTGTAGATGAAAACATTTCTCCAGCTTTTATTCACATTTTGTAACGGAAATGCCTAGCCAGGTTTTGTTTGACGGACCAGTTGAAATATAGATAGTAGGCAAAACCTATTCCCTGTCTCTGAAGTACAGTCATAGCACTGACAGTGATCAGATGGAAACCCTTCTTATCGCTGGATGAGTTTCCCCCCCCTGCCTAAGTACGTCCGGCCTGACATATGCATGTGTGTGAGTGTGTGTGTTTGCAAACTGTCCATTAAGACTTTATTTGAGAGTGGACAGATGTGAGTTTATTGCGTGTGGGATATGGGGAGTACCTGTTTGTAGAGGATGGGCTGAGCCGGGTGTTTGGTCGGAGACAGATAAGCAGGGTTACTCTGCGGGGCTGTAGCGAGGCTGTAGCAGGGCTGTAATGGGGCTGTAGCGGGGCTGTAGCGGGGCTGTAGGGGGCTGTAGTGGGGCTGTAGCGGGGCTGTAGCGGGGCTGTAGCGGGGCTGTAGGGGGGCTGGTCACGTTACAGCAGGGTGTGGGGCTGTAGCGGGGCTGTAGGGGGGCTGGTCACGTTACAGCAGGGTGTGGGGCTGTAGCGGGGCTGTAGGGGGGCTGGTCACGTTACAGCAGGGTGTGGGGCTGTCTGTCAGAGAGCTCCCGGAGAAGAGAGGGAAAGAGTTGCTTTTGTTTGGTATTAGTTTAACTCTCTATTTCCTTCACTGTCGTGAAGTTATTGAGTGTCTGTCGTCTGTCTATGTGTGTGTGTTGGTGTGTAGAGAGAGAGTAAGATTACAGAGTTGTGTAAATCCTGCCGTCTCCTTTCATCTGTGTCCAGATCCTTTTACAGGCCGTTACTGGCTTGACTTTTCTCTCTCTCTGTTTTCTCTATCAAGGTCGTTACTGTAGCGCTCTAGCATCAGGAGAACCCTGTGTGTGTGTGTGTGCGTGTCATTACTGCACGGTGTGTGAGGTGTGCCTGCGTGCCTTTTAATAGAACAGGATGTAGTGCTCTCGCCATGGGAACACTCAACTAATTTAATCATCTAGCGATCTCTCCCATAGCTTACTCTCTGAGGTTCTCTCTCTTTCCTTCTCCATCCCTCTCTCTCTCGCTCTCTCTCTCTCTCTCCATCCCTCTCTCTCTCTCTCTCTTTCTCCATCCCACTCTCTCTTGATTTGGAAAGGAATGCACCATAGCGTCTCTCTCTCTATCTCTTACATCCGCTCGCTTTCTCTTTTCATTTGTAAAGGAATGCAGGAAGCTCATCCCTCTCCCTCAGTTCACCTCCGTGTGTGTGTGTGTGTGTGTGTGTGTGTCTGTGTGTGTGTGTGTGTGTGTCTGTGTGTGTGTGTGTGTGTCCGTGTGTGTGTCCATGTGTGTGTCTGTGTGTGTGTGTGTGTCTGTGTGTGTGTGTGTGTGTGTGTGTCTGTGTGTGTGTCCATGTGTGTGTCTGTGTGTGTCTGTGTGTGTGTGTGTTTGTGTGTCCGTGTGTGTGTGTCCGTGTGTGTGTGTGTGTCCGTATGTGTCTGTAAGAAGAACCCTAAGAGGGATTCTGAGCTGTCTCTGTGGAGGCCATGTTCAAGAGGTGTATCCCATAGTCTAACATTCACTATGACCCACAGGACACACACACACACACATATGGACAGCTGAGAAAATCCCATTGTTATAAATAGCATTAGCAGGTAGTGTTACTGCACCAGAGAGAATTGTGTGGATGGTGTAAATAGTAGCACTCCTATAGTCTCCGTCCATAGAGAGGAATACACACCCCATCCTGGCCTGGGATGGGGTGTGTGGGGTGCTACCAGCCGTGGAAGTATTCTACACACACACACTCCTCACACACCCACACACACTCCATACACACACACTATACACACACCCACGCACAGCCCCCCCCCCTTCCTCCTGGTGCGCCCTTCCTCTCCCTCATGTCTCCTTCCTGTGCTGATAGATCTGTGTTTTATAGATCAGGTGTTAAGGTGTGTGTCCCTCTGTAGATCTGTGTGTTATAGATCAGGTGTTAAGGTGTGTGCCTCTGTAGATCTGTGTGTTATAGATCAGCTGCTGTGTAAGGATGAGAATGAGCTCCTGAGCTTCGAGGCCATCAGGAGCATCCACAAGCTGATGGACGACGACGCTGACGGCACCGTGGACATGAGGGAGACAGACGGGGTGAAACACACACACATGCCCCCCTATATGTCTCACGCTCTCTCTCTAATTCTCTCCAATTCTAAAGCTAGCTTTTTGTGATTTTTGGTTTTCACTCTTTCATTACTTTATTTTGTTTTGTTCTCTCTTTTTATAAATGATTTGTGTTATCTCTCCCTCCCTCTCTCTCCCCCTCTCTCTCTCTCTCTCTCTCTCCCTCCCTCTCTCTCTCCCCCTCTCTCTCTCTCTCCCTCCCTCTCTCTCCCCCCTCTCTCTTCCTCTCTCTCTCTTTCCCTCCCTCTCTCTCTCCTGCTCATGTTCCTCAGTTCCTGAGGGAGGACCTGAAGTATAAAGACCCTAAAGGAAAACACAACAGCTTCCATGGAGCAGACCTGCTCATCAGTGTGGAGGATATGTGGAACACATGGAGATCCTCCAGAGGTGGGGAGGGGAGGGGAGGGGAGGGGAGGGGAGAGCAGCAGCTGTCTGTGCTTACAGAGGGGCTGATAAGGCTGCCTGTAACACAGTAACCCAGGCCCCTTCAGGCAGCAGATAAGGACAGGACTGTGATTGCTCTCATCTTCTCTTTCCTCTCCCAGATTCTGACCAGGTGAATCAGTAGGCCCTGCTGTAGTGTGATCTTACTAAAGTGTGTGTGTGTGTTGTGTTTTAGTGTATAACTGGACAGTGGATGAGGTGAAGGACTGGCTTGTTGAGTATGTGAAGCTAGCTCCCTACGTAGAAGCCTTCACCAAACACAGCCTGAACGGCAAGGCTCTACCCAGGTAACACACACACACACACACACACACAGGTAGCACACACACATCTATCCACCTCATTCCATGTTCCAAAGATAACATAGCTCCCCTCCCTCCCCCCTCTCTGCCCCCTCCCCTCCTCCTCCCCCCCTCCCCTCCTCCTCCCCCCCCTCCCCCCTCTCTGCCTCCTCCCCTCCTCCTCCCCCCCTCCCCTCCTCCTCCCCCCCTCCCCTCCTCCTCCCCCCCTCCCCAGGCTAGCGGTGAAGAACACCACACTGACCCTGGCTGTTCTGAGGATCATGGACCGCAGCCACGCCCAGAAACTGCAGCTTAAGGCTCTGGACACGGTCCTGTTCGGACCTCCACCCAGTAATTGTGTGTGTGTGGATGCCTGTGTGTGTGTGTGTGTCACATTCCTGCCAGCTGAGACCGCTCCCATTACTGTCACTTACTGTTAGTTTACTCTGCGGCGCAGCTGATTAAACAGCGCAGGAGGATGAGCTGCTCGTTAGCGGTGAGGAGGGATGTACAGGACGAGCACGCTGTCCTGCCCGCGCTCTCTCCGCTGTACAAGTCTGACCGGCACAGCCACGAGCCGGACAGACACGGCTGCTGGGAGGATGTCAGTCCGTAAAGATGGACGACAATCTGTCCGAGCAAGAGTTATATATGGGCATTGTGTGAAGTTGACCATGTGACCTGTGACCCCAGAAAGAGAAGACTGACCCAGAGCAGTGAGCAGGCAGCAGCAGCTCAGAGGGAGTACCTCCTGTACTTTCATAAGCTGTTCTATAAACAGGCCTCTTTTACAAGAGACACTCTTGTACTATAAAGACACTCAGAGTTTAGTGTAGATATCCCTTCCCATTACACCCCCACCCCATACCCCCCCCCCCCTTACACCCCCACCCCAGACCCCCCCCCACCCTTCAACCCTAACCCCAGACCGACACAAATTATTCTAACCAACATGGTGAACTCTAACAAACCATAACCTAATTTATATCTGAGGCACCCCAATGTCTGCTCTTGGCCTGCCTCTGTCCAAACTGCCTCGGTCCACGCTGCCTCTGTCCAAGCTACCAGCTGTATATCAGACCTAATCAACGTATGCCTTCGGTGGCCAGAAATAGCCTTTCATAATCCAGCCATCTGAGCCAAGGATGACCCAAATCACACACATACATACAGTACGCATACTAGAACAAACTCACAGAGAGAGACAGAGAGGGGGAGAGAGAGAGAGAGGGGGGGGGGGGGAGAGAGAGAGAGAGAGGGGGAAAGAGAGAGAGGGGGGGGGGAGAGAGGGAGAGAACGAGGAAACAGAGTTCACCTGAGAGCAGGGGGCAATGTACAATCTCTCTCTAAACCCAACCCACGATCACACTAACCCTAACTATCCTGTGGACTCTCTCTTTCTCCCTCCCTCCATCTCTCCCCCTCTATTCTCAGTAAAGCACAGCTATCTGAAGGACCTGGTACTGGTGGTGTCCATCCTGGTGGGGGTGGGAGGGTGCTGGTTTGCCTACGCCCAGAGCCGGCACTCCAGAGACCACATGGGCAAGATGATGAAGGACCTGGAGGGGCTGCAGAGGGCTGAGCAGAGTCTGCACGACCTGCAGGAGAAGTCAGTCCCCCACCACACACACACACTCACACACACAGCACAGTGTGTGTCAGCACTGTGCAGAAAGGATAGTCTGTCTACTGGTGACGTGGTTCACTGTCTGGGGCCCTTACATGGTCAAAGACCAGCCAGCTCCCAGAGAATACTGCCTGGTTGTCTCAGGCCATCACACACACTCACACACACACCACACACACACACACACAATTCACACACACTCACACACACACCACACACACACACATCACACACACTCACACACACCACACACACACACACACTCACACACACATCACACACACACACACACATCACACTCACACACACACCACACACACATCACACACACTCACACACACACCACACACACACACACATCACACACTCACACACACACCACACACACACACGTCACACACATCACACACTCACACACACACCACACACACACACACACACATCACACACACACACACACACCACACACAGACACACACATCACACACACTCACACACACACCACACACACACACTCACACACACCACACACACACACCACACACACACATCACACACACTCACACACACACATCACACACACACCACACATCACACACACACCACACACACACACACACCACACGCACACACATCACACACACTCACACACACACATCACACACTCACACACACACACACCACACACACAGTGTGTGATGCATATACTGTATACACTGAGACACCGAGGATCTATCTCTCTGTTTTACACAAAGACACTTTGTTTTATTTAATTATGTAATCCTGGGTGAAATGTGGTGTGTGTGTGAATCTGCACGTGCAGGCATGTGTTTGTGAGCACTTGAGTGATTGTGGTGTCTGTAATGACAAGAGTGTGGTTTCTTAGTTTATTGTTTATTTTACAATATAAAATATTTACTTGCGTGGGAAGTTTAGTGGTAGAGCTGAATGCTAGCCAGGTAGGCTACAGTAGTTAGCTAGTTCAGCGGCAGAACTGAAGGATAGCCACTACTGTAGCTAGCAGAGCATCAAGCTAGCCAGGTACTGTAGCTAGCTAGGTTATTGAAGAGCAGAAGGCTAGCAAGGTAGCCTACTTTAGCTCGCTAGTTTAGCGGCAGAGCTTGCCTGAAGGTCTCTGCCCGAGGAGCTGCGGTTGACATTGCTCAGTGGACTGTTAAACTTGCATAGTAACGTGGTGAGGAAACATATTCACACACACACACACACACAGTATACATTCACAGTACTCACACACACAGTACTCAGATTTATTGGGATCAACTAGGATCTAGTCTATTTCCTCTGCTAATCCCTCTGTTCTATGTGGGTGGGTGGGAGCCTACACTCTCATTTATTACAAATGTTTATTTAAACACTTTCTCGCACTCCCTCTCCCTCTCTCTCTCTCCACTTGGACAACAACCAACTGCTCCCTCTACTGTCCGAGCTGGGACACACGGTCATCCTACTTTCAACCATCTGTGCTTCCTTCCTCCTAACCCTAATCATGACCCCCCTAATTGCTGACAAAGATAACCAACAAACACAGAGAGAGACAGCGAGAGAGAGACAGCAATAGAGAGACAGCGAGAGAGAGACAGCGAGAGAGAGACAGCGAGAGAGAGACAACGAGAGAGAGACAGCGAGAGAGAGACAGCGAGAGAGAGACAGCGAGAGAGAGACAGCGAGAGAGAGACAGTTATGTGAGCTTGTGTGTGATCTGTGATGGATAATGTAGTGGTTTATGTGACGGTTGATGGGTTAGTGGGTTGTGATTGGAGATGAACGTCAGCTGACCCTCCCCCGCCCCGGCCCCGCCCCCCAGGCTCCAGAAGGCCCAGGAGGAGCAGCGCAGCGTGGAGGTGGAGAAGGTGACGCTGGAGCAGCGGCTGCGAGACGAGATCGACTCGGCCAAGCAGGAGGCTCAGCGCCTGTGTGAGCTAAGGGAGGGCACGGAGAACGAGAGGAGCCGGCAGAAGTACGCCGAGGACGAGCTGGAGCAGGTGCAGTGCCGCCCGCCCCACCTCACACACGCTCACACACACACGCAGAAGGGCTGGAGAATACAAGCACCGAAACTGTGTGTGTTTTTGTCCTTGGTGTGTGTCTGTGCGTGGTCCATGGTGTGTTTTTGTGTATTCATGTGTGTGTGTGTATTCATGTGTGTGTGTGTTGCAGATGCGTATGGCCCTGAAGAAGGCCGAGCGGGAGCTGGGCTCGCGGGCGCACTGGGGGCCCCCGGGGGCCCTGCAGACCTGGCTGCAGCTCACACACGAGGTGGAGGTGCAGTACTACAACATCAAGAAGCAGAGCGCAGAGAAGCAGCTGCTGCAGGCCAAGGACGGGGTGAGTCACACAGGGTGGGGGTGGTGCTTAGGATGATGGCGGTGATAATGACGGTCATATTGACGGTGATAATGACGGTGATGATGGTGATAATGATGAAGGTGATGTGGCAGGCTGAGAAGATCAAGAAGAAAAGGGGAACTCTGTTCGGGACGTTCCACGTCGCTCACAGCTCCTCCCTGGACGACGTCGACCACAAAATCCTGTCCGCCAAGTGAGTCCACCCTGACGGAGGTTAAACACCACCCAGACCACCCAACCTCCCCCACCTCCCCTCATTAACCTCACCCCTCTGTCCTCCCCCCTCAGACAGGCCCTGGGGGAGGTGACGGCCGCCCTGAGAGAGAAGCTCCATCGCTGGCAGCAGATCGAGTCTCTGACCGGCTTCACCCTGGTCAACAACCCTGGTCTGGCTGCCTTGGCAACTGCCCTCAACCTGGACCCCTCCTTTCTGGGCCTGCGCCCTCCGCCCCCCCAGCACCTCCTCCTGTCGGACGACCTGGACGACATGGACGAGGACATCCTGTCCCCAGGGACGATGCAGTGTACGTGTCATCAGAGGGCGCCGTGGAAGCGGTTTGATACGAATCACAGCTCACAGAGAGAAGATCCCTCCGCCAGCTCCAGTCAGGAAGAACAAGAGGAGAGAGAGAGAGCAGGGAGGGGCAGAGGGGAGGGAGAGAGACAGTGGGAGAGAGAGAGTGCGAGAAGACAGTAAACTAGGTGAACAGTGGAGCGACTGCTGTTTCACTTCCCCTGGCTTTGGCCCTCTGTCTCCTGATTGGCTTGATGTCTCATGTACTTGCTTCCTGACTGGTCGGTCTCCTCACGTATGTGTTCCGTCATTTGCTACCCCCTAGACGCAGCCTGGCAGATGGATCTGCGAGTGAGCGACCTCTGGCCCATGAGTGGCGTCACCGACAACCAATCCCCATGGAAGCATTCTGGTTGGACCCGCCCTCCTTCACTGTCCCTGCCTATCCTAACCAAGCATCAGCTTTCTATCCTCCCAGTCCCCTGGTTCTTTTTCTCTGTGGTCTGTCCCTTCATCTTCCTGCCTGTGGACTGGGCTGACAGTGGGAGGGGCATCGTTTATCTTGTGTGGAGGCGGAGACAGGAAGTTACATCGCTACACTAACCAATCACAGCTGTTTACTTCCTCTCTTTTACGTGCTGCTGTTAGCGCCGCCGGTCTTGCAGAAGCACTTTCTTGTGGGCGTTTTTCCCCCAATTTTTTTCCCCCTCTTCCGTCGGAGCAGATGGACTGCTACCTTTTCTCCACCCTTCCTCCATCACTGACTAACCTCTGACCTCTGATTCCAGGTCTACAGCTGTTCACAACCCCCTCGTTGCATCATGATGCGGCTGCCATGGCAACACTGAGTCCGACCTCCTTGCCCCTTAGTCGTTTTGTTGTAAACTGTCAAAGTCCAGTTCCTACTCTTCTTCATTCAAGACCTGGCTCAAATGTATTAGTTTGGTAGTTTTGCTTAAATAAGCACAAAATAGCACAAAGGGTCCAGACTCAGTGGGCCATGGCTGTTCCTCACGTGATAAACACAACTCTGAGTTCTGTGCTCTCCGTAACTGTGTGTACCTAGACGTGTTACCTGTCTCTTCCAAGGGAACGTCAGTCCTAATTGTGTTGTTGTGTTTAAACCAAGTACTAATCTTCCCTGTTCCTCTCCTCCTCCCAGCTCCCAACCTGATGCCCCTGCGACAGCGACCAGGAGACCCCACGCTGGCGCTCGGCTCTCAGAGGTTGGTTGAAGGGCGGAGCTTATCCAGCATCCTGCCAGGCGAGGGGAGTGGCTTGTACATGTCCCGCCCCCCTCGTCCTCACCCACGCCAGTCGCGCAGCCATTCCATTGGCCAGCTGGACTTCCTCCCTCTGCCTTCTCTCTCCTCCTCCCTCTCACATCCCTCCCTCCACCCCCCCCTCCTCTCTCTGTCTCCCCCCTCCTCCTCCGACGGCTCTCGTCTCTCTGCTCTGCTCCTCCGCTCCTCCCTCCCCCACTCCCTGGAGGTGGGGCCTGGCCTCCCCCCAGCAGGGGGCGCTGCAGCCAGGAGACAGCGCCCTCGCTCTGGCAGCTTCGGGTACTTCTCTCTGCACGGGCTCGCTATGATGCATGACATACACACACACACACAAATACATGCATATATATATATATATATATATATATACACACACACACATACGTATACACACATAAAACGCGCAGACGCATGCGGGGGTGCAGACTGAAACAGACTCTCAGCTTGTGTGTGGGAGCCCAAACTCAGTAGTGGATCAACACAGATTCATTCCGCTCAGGTGTTTGGGTCTCATCCTGTCGTGGCTGTGATTGACAGGAACGTTGCGGGGTCTGACACCTGGCCGGACGTGTCTGCAGACGGACTAATCACTGGATCAGACTGACTTCTAGAGGCTCTGAAAGGGTTCTATGACCCTCAAACACTCTCTTTTTTTCCTCTCTCTTTCTCTCTCAATCTCTTTCTCTGTCTCTCTCTCTTTCCTTTTTCTCTCAGGGATCTGAACCGCTCAGACTCCGACTCCTCCCTCCCTCTCTCCCAGAGCGAATCACAGCGCTCCTACGGCTCTCGGGCCACGTCCCCCAAGCAGCTGTCCGGCCTCACGTCCAATGGGAGCCGGCCACGCGTCTCCCACGGCGACAGCCCCTTCGCCACGTCATGCGGCCTTGAGAAGAGCTCCAGTTTAGGAGAGCTTCGAGGAAGCCACGTCCTCTGCTCTTCCTACTCCACCCACTCCCTCTGCCCCTCCGCCCTGGACCCTGACCCCACGGCCCCGGGGCTGGGCAAGATGACCAGTCGCATCCCTCACCTGGGAGCCAAGAAGGGGACCCTGGAGGAGGACAGCTACTCCACCGGAGAGGAGAATGACTCGGCCGGCGGGCGCAAGAGGAGCACCTTCAAGATCTTCAAGAAGAGGAAGTAGAACCAGGAGACTTTGAGTCCTGTCGTCAAGGGAACCGGGCAGCCCTGAAATTTATTTATTTTTTGGGGCATTTTTCATGCTTTATTGGACAGTTTTTAATTGATGTTGACAGGAAAGGCAGGAAGAGAGAGATAGAGGAGAGAGAGAGAGAGAGATGCAGCGAGGGGCCCATCGTAGCTTATCGTAAGAGCATGGGACCCTCGTTTCTCACCGCTACATATTCATACCTTTGGGGTTTTGTGGCTGTGTGGCCCGCTGCAGAGTAACTAGGTACAGCTTCCTGTCCTGTCTCTGACAGCTTCCTGTTCTGTCTCTGACAGCTTCCTGTTGCCTTTTATACAGGCCATGGATAATGCTGAAGGATAACTGACCTCCTGCTTGATCACTGTGGCTAGTCCCAAAAAATTTTTTTTTTTTTAAAAGGTTTAAAAAATGATTTGTATAGAGCACACCATCATGCTTTGTATAGAGCACACCATCATGCTTTGTATAGAGCACACCATCATGCTTTGTATAGAGCACACCATCATGCTTTGTATAGAGCACACCATCATGCTTTGTATAGAGCACACCATCATGCTTTGTATAGAGCACACCATCATGCTTTGTATAGAGCACACCATCATGCTTTGTATAGAGCACACCATCATGCTTTGCTAAGCAGCATATGGGTTAGTGGTTAGTCCGAGGTTTATTTATGTCATCTGGTTTATAAGCTTTAAGGGTTATTCTCTCATTTCTAAGAGTTTTGTTTTTACCAGGTACTTCTCTGTTTCAGGGACAGTTGGAACAGATATTTTGAATACAAATAGGAAATATATATTGGCTAATTATGTTTTTGCATTGATGTCATGGAATATAAATGTGTTTGCACTTGGTGACAGCAGTTATTTAATAACTTTTAAGTTTGCCAGGTTAAGAAACTATACATGTACATTAAGATTATTGAGATTGTATTGTCCTACTAAATGGAAAATGTGGCATTTTTGACATGTGCACACACACATCCCCTCAAATATTCACTTTGAAATAATAAAAAAAAAAGAAAGTTTGGTATTTAAGACAGATGTCTATAATCAGTGCGTTCTGCTTTGTCAGACTTTAGGTGGTAGATTTTAATGTTAAGGTTTAGGTGAGTGTGTCAGGCAACAGTATGTACTGTATGTTGGGACATAAAGGTGTGTGTGTGGCAGGTCATGCTTCCTGTGTGCTTTTTCCTACTGTTGTTTTGGAAGCTTAGAGCATCGAACCTTCACTTTTTATACTCATGCTGCAAAAATAAACCCGCCTGTTTGAACCAAAGTGTTTGTGAATTTGAATGAATTGGTACCTTTTCGTGTCAAAGTTTTGCAGTTTGTTTGACTCTAGCAGTGTGTCCAGCAGTGGAGGAACATCTCTATTGGCATCCTCGGTCTCACCATAACATAGATAACATCTCTTTGTGACACAAATTTCCGTTTTCCCCTCATGACCACGGAGCTCGTGTGACCTCCAGTCAGGTGACCTCCAGTCAGGTGACCTCCCAGTCAGGTGACCTCCCAGTCAGGTGACCTTCCAGTCAGGTGACCTCCAGTCAGGTGACCTTCCAGTCAGGTGACCTTCCAGTCAGGTGACCTTCCAGTCAGGTGACCCTCCAGTCAGGTGACCTCCAGTCAGGTGACCCTCCAGTCAGGTGACCTCCAGTCAGGTGACCTCCAGTCTGGTGACAGGATGTCTCACAGTGGGATGCCAGGTAGCATTGCTGGGTATGATTTCTAAAATATATTTTTAACCTTTCAAAACCTATTTTCTCACACAACTCAACACAAAAACGTTTTTAGTTTTTTCGAAAATACTTTTTCAACTTTTTCACACCTTTTTTTCCCCCAAAAAATTAAATCTTTCAATAACCTTTTTGGAAAAATTAACTTTTGTTTCACACACAACACGACGTATCAACATAATAACAGTGTAACATCAGTGTAATAACAGTGTATGATAGTGTAAAAACAGCATATCAATAGTGTAACAACAGTGTAATCAGTGTTATAACATCATCATAATGTAAAGACAGTGTAACAGTAAAGAAAAAATGAAAGTTTGTTAAGTACTTGACTCAGTTGAGTCAATAGCAGATAGCCCAGTAGAGGGTAGCAGAGGAATGATGAACATGCCATAGAACCCATGATCACACACACGCACACACACATGATCACACACACACACACATACTTACACATGTTCACACACATGATCACACACACATGTACAAGCACAAATCTGCTTTAATCTGTTAGAGTCTCCCTCTCAAACACCATCACATAAGGGTAGGTTCTAGGTCGTCTGCAAGAGAGAGTTGAGAAATGCAACTCTTGTGAAATCCTTGGATCACAGACAACCAAGAGGGGAAGTAGATTGAGAAATCCTTCAAACCGTCTGAGAAACATACTACATACCAGATTTGACATATAACATGTGCTGACATAGTAAAATATCCTGATCCCCCTTCAGACCTGAGCATTATACGCTCATCCATAACTGTTCATGTTTGCTTGGTGTAGCACCAGATAGCACACTACATTCATGATTGACTCTGCAAGTCTGGGAGTCAGGTGGCTGAGCGGTTAGGGAATCGGGCTAGTAATCAGAAGGTTGCCAGTTCGATTCCCGGCTGTGCCAAATGACGTTGTGTCCTTGGGCAAGGCACTTCGCCCTACTTGCCTCGGGGGGAATGTCCCAGTACTTACTGTAAGTCGCTCTGGATAAGAGCATCTGCTAAATGACTAAATGTAAATGTAAATGTGTCATCTCCAGCTCCGCCCCTCAGCACATGCACACAGGAAGTAGTGAGAGGGGGGGGCGGAGATAGGAAGACAGAAGGGACACACAGACAATCGTGTTTGTCGTCAAGGCCCTTATCCAAACCCCTTATATGGAAGACGAATGTCTCTGTAGGGCTCTGAGGGCTTTGCTCAAGCCTGTGGAGGTGTTGCTTCATAGGCTGAGGAAGCCATGGATTGTTCCTTCGTTTGTCTTTGTTCTTCAAACATGAAAAGACTTGAACGCGTCCACCGAGCTGGATGTCATCAAGACTTTCAGCCACACTGCGGTAAGGGGGGAGGCCATGTTGTGAGCAGGGTGGATGTGATCGTGTTGACATCCTAGTGACTTGTTCCCTGACTTTGACCCTCCGGATACCCAACCCCCAGTCCCTAGGCCTCCCAGCCCCTAGCCCCCCCAGTCCCTAGGCCTCCCAGCCCCTAGGCCACCCAGCCCCTAGGCCACCCAGCCCCTAGGCCTCCCAGCCCCTAGGCCTCCCAGCCCTAGCCCCCCCAGCCCCTAGCCCCCCCAGCCCCTAGGCCTCCCAGCCCTAGCCCCCCCAGCCCCTAGGCCACCCAGCCCTAGCCCCCCTAGCCCCCCCAGCCCCTAGGCCTCCCAGCCCCTAGCCCCCCCAGCCTCCTGAGAAAGTAGCTACTTGAGTGACCTCACCCTCACCGCCCCGGTTCAGTTTCGTCATCATGTCCTGCTTCTCACTAAGGCCTCGTCTAACTGGAATCTGTTTCTGAGTCAGTGATTTATGTTGTGGGTGTGGCACACAGAGGGAAACCTCACTACTCTCTCCACCCTACAGGATCCCAGTTAGACCCGTACGACAGAAGCGAAGCATTGTTCGAACTGTGGAGATCTGAGACCATTTAATCAGTGTGTCAAGTATAACACTTTAAGTCATCGTCCAATCAGCTTTATGGAATCTCAACTGATTCTTACATCAAGGGCAAAGGTCGTAGGCCGTAGGCCGTATGGCCCAAGGATTAACTGTGACATAGTAACTGGTTCCCAGCCCAGTCCCTAGGGTAGAGAGACCTCTCCCTTGGTTTCTGATATCAACGTGATCAGGCGCAGGGAGAACAGACTCAGCCAGTCGGCTGTGGGCTTAAGATTGATGGTGGTGATGACTCAAAAGCAGATGAACAAAAGCAGAAACGAAAGCCTTCCCTTACTCAACTTCCTCTTAGCGAGAAACACATGTTGACACCATTGAATACACTCTTAAATATGATTCAATATTTATATTATTTATTATATTTGTAAGTATTTAATTGATTTGCTACAACCTGCAACAAGGTCTGACTGGTTGGCCTGTATTACGTTTGTTTTGAACTCTCAACAAGTTGAATACTGTCTGAACTATGATGTTTAAAATGGGTAAGCCTCGAAAGTTGAAGAAACTCTGTTCGATGTCATGAAAACGTGACAGTCCCAGTCAAACACAGTCCTGTAGGCTACAACTGCGTGCGCGCACACGAGCACTGCTTGGAGGCGCGCCATGGCGCGCAGATGAATTTCTACCACCTTCACAAAATCTAGCTTAATACATAAACGAATGCACGCGACTGCAACTGTGCCATGCCCACCGCTCACTCACGCCCTGGACATGTTGTGAGAGTGGAGGCTATATATAACCACTGAGACCACACTTTTCCAGCCTACTAAGCGTTCTCGCATAGCTCACGCGCGGCTTGGGGACAGCGGGGTGTGAGGACCGAGGACTGAGGAGGGCGCAACTTTGACAAGTCCCAAAATAAAACTTTAGCGGGAGACCGCGACGTAGCCTACTGCAAACGACACCAGCCTTCTTTGGAGGATGGAGGTAAACATCATTTGAGGTGTTTCGTGGCTTAGTTTGTGTCATAACAGTTTCGTACACCGTTTGGATGTGTGTGTTTCGTTATGTTTTATTATTTAATGGGTTGGAGACGGTGGATGTACCCGGACACGCACTCGGAGACCTACGATCAGTGCATCATACATTTGCATCAAGACTTAACGACACTTAAGTACATTTTATGTCGTGGAAATGCTATACACATTTGAGTGATTATGTTTAAAGTAGGCCTGCTATAAAGTTACAAATGTGGACAAAGTCGTGTCACTTATTTGAAGTTGGCATCTGCTTTGTGTGCCGTAAACAAGGTGTCGTCTGGAGATCAGTTTTGGTCGCAGCAGACTTCATGAACAGAACATTCTCTGTTCTCTGAATAGTAGATTAGGTTAATTCTACTACTTTTGGTCGTGCATGTTGTCACTTGCCATGGGGGTGTAGTAACTGCCTTTCTGGAGATTGTCTCAGCTGATCTGTGAGATTTGACTCTAGATACGATTACTGCACGTGCTGTGTAAATCAGACTATTTAGACGACTCACTGATGCCGTTTCAGTACGCTGCTCATCAACAGGAAATATAACAGGAATGGACGCGCGCACACACACACACACACACTCTCTCTCTCTCTCTCACACACACACACACACACACACACACACACACACACACACACACACACACACACACACACACACACACACACACACACAGGAAGTGGTGTAACTGCCTTAGCATCAGTTGGTTTTTCATACTTGTATATTTTAAGTAGTGTGGGTTTGTGAGAGGTTTTTAATCCATTTCATTTTTTATTATTTTATAGATTCCTATTTCTTAAGCTGGTATAGCTCATTGTTCCCCAGCTTTAGCTCAGTGGTTAGAGCACCTGACTGAAGATCAAGAGGTTGCAGGTTCAAATACCCCCACACCCGTGCAGCATGTAGCCTTCGATAAAAGCCTCTACTAAATGACTGCATTATTATTACATTAGTATGATTAATGTAAACAGCGGCTGTGTAAGTTGAGTGCTTCCAGGGGAGATTCCAGCAGCCCTGGTACACCTGCAAGAACACGCTCGCTCCAGCAAGGTGGACGAGAGGTAGTGTAAACACGCAGGTTCAACACATGAGCTACGGACTTCATGGAGCCTTTTAAGATCACATGCTTAAGAGTGTGAGTGTGTGTGTGTCTGGCCTCCAGGCTATGTGATTTCATTATCTGTTGAATGCCAGTAATGCAAGACCTCCAACCAACCGGGACATGCATCAACCCCACATCAACAGCTGTGTGTGTGTGTGTGTGTGTGTGTGTGTGTGTGGGAGTGTGTGTGTGTGTGTGTGTGTGGGAGTGTGTCTGACTGTTTGTGTGTGCACTTTAGAGGAAGAGTGTTTGACCAGTGCTGTCGGAACTGCAGATAATGAAGGACGATAAGTCAGGAAGCTGGTTAGGGGTTGGTCTCGGTATGTACTGTCATTATAAAAAAACTGCGACATATTTTACTGGTGTAAGTTAGAGGCCAGCTAGTTTGTGGGCTGGAGTCAAGGTCTGAACTTTCGGTTAAAAGCTTGTAATCCGGAGGGGTAACATATCTGTTAGACATGCATGCACACACGCGCACACTCACAAACACACACTCACACAAACACAGAGAGAGGACTCCACCTCAGGCCCACACAGGGCTGTTGGAGCCAGAGCATGAGTTCATGGTGGTGAGGTAGAGAGAGAGAGGGGGGGTGGGCTCTTCCCCTGTGGCTCCATACTGCCTCCCTGCCTCATTCCCTTCTACCCTCCCTCCCTCCCCCATCTTTCTCTGCCTCCTTGTCTCCCTCCCTCTCCCATCTTTCCCTCCCTCCCTCCTCCCTCGTTGTTTACAGGGGCAGAGGGCCCCACGATGGAGACACCACGCTGGTTCCATTTAGCCACAGCGCCCCCCCCCCTCTCTCTCTCCGTGAGAAGGGGACTTTCCTACCCTGGTGGTTCAGCCGTTAGCTGGGTGGTGGGGGTTAGGGGTGTTTATTTACCGTTGTAAAAGCCTTGTAAAGGAAGAAAACAGTGGTGCAGCGTGGTCCAGGCGGGGGGCCGAGAGGCCGACGTCACTGTCCCCTCCCCGGTGCAGGTCAGGTGTGTCTGGGGAGAGCAGGTCAGGTGTGTCTGGGGAGGACAGGTCAGGTGTGTCTGGGGAGGCCAGGTCAGGTCTGTCTGGGGAGGCCAGCTGTGTTGTAGCGTTCTCTCATCAGAGAGCCACACAGGAGTTAGAAGACCTGGACAGGGAGCCTTCACAGGTCACCTCCGCAGACTGTAACTCAGATGGAGCTGTGATCACAGGTCACCTCCGCAGACTGTAACTCAGATGGAGCTGTGATCACAGGTCACCTCCGCAGACTGTAACTCAGATGGAGCTGTGATCACAGGTCACCTCCGCAGACTGTAACTCAGATGGAGCTGTGATCACAGGTCACCTCCGCAGACTGTAACTCAGATGGAGCTGTGATCACAGGTCACCTCCGCAGACTGTAACTCAGATGGAGCTGTGATCACAGGTCACCTCCGCAGACTGTAACTCAGATGGAGCTGTGATCACAGGTCACCTCCGCAGACTGTAACTCAGATGGAGCTGTGATCACAGGTCACCTCCGCAGACTGTAACTCAGATAGAGCTGTGATCACAGGTCACCTCCGCAGACTGTAACTCAGATGGAGCTGTGATCACAGGTCACCTCCGCAGACTGTAACTCAGATGGAGCTGTGATCACAGGTCACCTCCGCAGACTGTAACTCAGATGGAGCTGTGATCACAGGTCACCTCCGCAGACTGTAACTCAGATGGAGCTGTGATCACAGGTCACCTCCGCAGACTGTAACTCAGATGGAGCTGTGATCACAGGTCACCTCCGCAGACTGTAACTCAGATGGAGCTGTGATCACAGGTCACCTCCGCAGACTGTAACTCAGATAGAGCTGTGATCACAGGTCACCTCCGCAGACTGTAACTCAGATAGAGCTGTGATCACAGGTCACCTCCGCAGACTGTAACTCAGATGGAGCTGTGAGCTTAGTGACACGGCTTCAGACACTGTACGTCAGATATATTTTATATGTAATAGTCAATAGACAAGACAATAGTCTTGTTTAGATAAAAAGTTGAATGATGAAAACAAATGAGCCTCTTTGTCAGGCAGGAAACAGCAGGACCTTGTCAGGGAGGGACCTCCGTGGGAACGAGGAACGCTCCATGTTTTCACAGTTGTAGTTTTAATTGGGTTAAGAAATGCCTGGAATCCTCCTGGACCACATGGCTGTATTGACCGGGGGTGGGGCCTGGTTCTCCCCCGGGGGTCAAAGAGCAGGAGGCCACGCCCCCATCTGGGGTAGAGAGCAGAAGGCCATGCAGAGATGGTTGTCTCTGCTCTTGGCCTCGTGTGTAGATGTCACTGTGAACATGGTGTGTTTCTGGGCCTGTAGTTCTTCATCTGACGGGTGCATTCCTCTGTTCAGCCTCCCCAGACCGGTTTATCACCTCAGTATTTCAGAGAGGACGGTTGGCTGGACAGTTCTGGGGCTGTCAGTTACATGTCTTCATTTCTCCAGGCTGTCGTATTATATTCATGCTACTTTAAGCAACACACAGTATACCTTGACATACAGTACATAGCTCTCCATACAGCATAGCTTAGCATACAGTCTATAGCTTTCCATACAGCATAGCTTAGCATACAGTCTATAGCTTTCCATACAGCATAGCTTAGCATACAGTCTATAGCTCTCCATACAGCATAGCTTAGCATACAGTCTATAGCTCTCCATACAGCATAGCTTAGCATACAGTCTATAGCTCTCCATACAGCATAGCTTAGCATACAGTCTATAGCTAACCCTACAGCTCTCCACAGCTTGTCAGAGGCCTCTGCTCTGTTGCTAACACCTATCAGGTTCCTTCAGCTCAGTGAACACCAAACGAGGGCAAGGCTGCGGTTTGTTTTTGTGTTAGCCCACCCACAGACACCCTCTCCAAACACACACACATGCATGTTGCGCCTCTAGCCTAGTCCCCCCGCCAGCCTCCTACTGGAGGAGACAGGCTTTTATTGAGGGCGTTTCTGTTTGTCGACCAGTGAACATCAGACGAGAGCCGTGGATGGAACGAAGGGATGTGATCTCAGAGAGAGAGAGAGGTAGAGAGAGAGAGAGGTAGAGAGAGGTAGAGAGAGAGAGAGAGAGAGAGGTAGAGAGACAGAGGAGAGGTAGAGAGAAGTAGAGAGAGAGAGAGGTAGAGAGAGAGGAGAGGTAGAGAGAGGAGAGGTAGAGAGAGAGGAGAGGTAGAGAGAGAGGAGAGGTAGAGAGAGGAGAGGTAGAGAGAGAGGAGAGGTAGAGAGAGAGGTAGTTCTTGGCCACAGTCATGGAAAGGGGGAGGAATATGACCTCAGCCTGGGAAGGGAGGGAAGGAGACTGAAGAAGTGAGTCTGGATGGAAACATCTGAAAACAAATCCAAAGTTATATGATTACAGTCGTTTATTTACCCTAATCTGTGTTAGCTGTATAATGAGCTGAGACATAAGCCTGCTGGAGTTTTGGTTGCCTTGACAGAGCAACAAAGACAGGGAGATAAGCGAGAGTGTAATGCTCTCTCTATGAGACTGGGATAAGGCCTGGAGGAGATACGGACAATGAGGTCAGAGGGTGGTGGAGGGAGAGAGGCCCTTAGAGAGAGAGAGACAGAGAAAGAGAGGCCCTCAGAGAGACAGAGAGAGAGGGAGAGACAGAGAGAGGCCCTTAGAGAGAGACAGAGAGAGGCCCTTAGAGAGAGAGACATAGAGAGAGAGAGAGACAGAACGAGAGACAAAGAGAGAAAGACAGAGAGAGAGAGAGAGAGAAGTCTCTCAGACAGCAGAGCCAGCAGGAGAACTCTGTTGTCTGAGGTTCCTTCATCCTCCAGACCACTCTCTGTTTTCTTTTCATTGTTCTTTTATGAACGTGGAGATCCCCCTCTCCAGACTCTCTCCACCCTGCCGGACCCCGCTCTCCTTCGCAGGCGTGTGTCCTGCCGTATGAGGTCATTTCCTGTTGTGGAAACAAGGAAATAGTCCTGGCACGGGGCTGTGGGACGGCTAGTGGGAAAACCATGTGTCATTCCTCAGGCTATCAGCCCTACCCACAGACCCCCTCCTGCCAGGAGGCTTGGGAGTCGGCCTGTCTCGTATCAGTGACGGTTCCCAGACAGGTTCCCCGTGACGATGTGATGTGTTTGTCACAGAGACCTGCACCAGTAAGTGGGACAGCTAGAGATGTTTTGGGTTGCTAGTGACAACGGTGTCTTGTGTTCCAGGAAGATGTCCCAGCCAAGCCGTCGGTGGCGGAACTGGCTGGAAAGTTCAAAGGTCATGCACAACCCATCACAACTGGAAATGAAGGGGTGAGATCTTTGTTACATTTTAATCTTTGTCTTTCTCTACAGTGTGCATGGTCTCTCTGAGTAAGCATTCCTTTTGATGGATGGATAGATTGATTAATTCCTGGAGTTGGTGTGTTCGTGTGTGTGTGTGTGTGTATCATGCTGGTTCAGACCCTGGTGTGTGTGTGTGTTTCAGAGTAAGCCTGTCAGGAGACGTCCTCCTCGAACCCTGCAGATCTCCACCCGACCCCCGGGACAGGGGGAGGAGGAGGAGGTGAGAGGGGCTGGGGGGGTGTGTGTCTGTGTGTGTGTCTGTGTGTGTGTCTGTGTGTGTGTCTGTGTGTGTGTCTGTGTGTGTGTCTGTGTGTGTGTCTGTGTGTGTGTCTGTGTGTGTGTCTGTGTGTCTGTCTGTGTGTCTGTGTGTGTCTGTGTGTGTCTGTGTGTGTGTCTGTGTGTGTGTGTGTGTCTGTGTGTGTGTGTCTGTGTGTGTGTGTCTGTGTCTGTGTGTGTCTGTGTGTGTGTGTGTATGTGTGTGTGTGTGTGTGTGTCTGTGTGTGTGTGTGTGTCTGTGTGTGTGTCTGTGTGTGTGTGTCTGTGTGTCTGTCTGCGTGTGTGTGTCTGTGTGTCTGTCTGTGTGTCTGTGTGTGTGTGTGTGTGTGTGTCTGTGTGTCTGTGTGTGTGTGTCTGTGTCTGTGTCTGTGTGTGTCTGTGTCTGTGTGTGTGTGTGTGTGTGTGTATGTGTTTGTGTGTGTGTGTCTGTGTGTGTGTGTCCTCACTTTTGTGCTTAGCAGTGTCATTTCTGTGTAGTATTTTTCCAATCAACTGCAGAATAAAAAGATTGTTGTCATAGTAGTAGTAAAACTTGAAAGTCAAAACGACTGATCCCAAACCTGGTGTGTAACACAAACCAAGACTGTACAAGTAACGTCTGCAGGCTTGTTTTTCATCCCCTATTGTGTGTTTCAGAAACCAGCCCTAACCAGCCCACTTCCTGCCAAGACGAAGAGAAACTCAGCTCTCATTGAGAAACTTCAGGTTGGTGCGAACGTGTTCCGGTTAGAAAGAGTGACTCATTACCCTGTTTGAGAATCCCCTTCCCTCCCTCACGTCTTAAGCACTGGAGTATCTCAGAGTAACAGTTCAGACAGGAAATAGCAAGGCAGCCCCACTGTGGGTCAGATCTTCTGAACATGAAGTGATTCAGTTGCAGTTCGTTTCAGAGCTTATCAAAACTAGCAAGTGCTACCCCCTGCTGGTTGTGAAGGAGAAGTGCAGTTGCACATCACATACTGGAGTGCTTCAGCCTCACGGTTCAGGTTTACAGTAAAAGTGAAAGCTGCCATTTTCTGCCACAGTCCTTAGGAAAAAGAATCTGAAGCTCTATCTTGTGAAAAACAATGTTGAAGTTTAATCCAGCTTCTCTCTCTCTCTCTCTCTCTCTCTCTCTCTCTCTCTCTCTCTCTCTCTCTCTCTCTCTCTCTCTCTCTCTCTCTCTCTCTCTCTCTCTCTCTCTCTCTCTCTCTCTCTCTCTCTCTCTCTCTCTCTCTCTCTCTCTCTCTCCTCATTCTCTCTCTCCTCTCTCTAGGCTAACCTGGCCTTATCCCCCACCGCCCTCCACCCCTCCCCTAAGAGCCCTGGGCTGAGGCTCCTGCCCCAGTCCTTCACCCCCCCCTCCCCCTGCTCCATCAGGCCCGTTACCACGACAACCTCTCCGGGAAGCATGGCGGGCCTCCCTCGGTCCGGGGGGGAAGAGGAGCCCCCCGCCACCTTCCAGATCCCCGCCTCCCCCACGGAGGGATCCCTGCTGCCCAGCATCAACAAGGTCTGTGAGTGTGTGTGTGTGTGTCTGTGTCACTATGTGTAAGTGTGTGTGTGTGTCTGTGTCACTATGTGTAAGTGTGTGTGTGTGTGTGTCTGTGTCACTATGTGTAAGTGTGTGTGTGTGTGTGTCTGTGTCACTATGTGTAAGTGTGTGTGAGAGCTTCCATCCTCACCCTGTCCTGCTGCTCTGTGTCTCCAGAGCAGAGCCCGTGTCTCCATCCGGCGACGCCCACCCTCTCGGCGACACAGGAAGTCCAGCAGCGGAGAGGAAGTGGGCGGAGGGGCCGAGGGAGAGGACACGCCCCTCTCTACCCCCGATGGTCCGGAGGCAGGGGGGAAGGGGGAGGAGGTGTTTGAAGGAGAGAAGGAGAAGGAGAAGAAGAAGAAGGAGGACGAGAAGAAGGAGGACGAGAAGAAGGAGGAGGAGAAGAAGGAGGAGAAGAAGGAGAATGAGCAGGAGGAGGAGGAGGAAGGAGCTGGGGTCGTCTCTTCCTCCAGAGCCGAAGCCTGTGCAACAGACCCGGGCCCTGCACACCCTCACAGACCGACGGACCCAGCAGGGGCGCACCTGGGGGTGAAGACTTCCACAGAGCCTCAGGCAGAGGAGGGGGGGAGGGAGGAGGGGGAGGGAGGGGAGGAGGGGGGGAGGGAGGAGGGGGAGGGAGGGGAGGAGGGGGGGGAGGGAGGAGGGGGGGGAGGGAGGAGGGGGAGGGAGGGGAGGAGGGGGGGAGGGAGGAGGTGGAGGAAGGAGGGGAGGGTCTGGGCGAGGAGGCTTCGTCCCAGGCCGGGCAGGTCCCTGGAGAGACAGGGGAGGGGCGCTGTGAGGAGGGAGGAGAGACGACCCCTGAAGAAGAGAAGGAAGGCAAGGTGATCTGAACGGTTAATATCAACTCGTCATTAATGAATGTTTCTCAATATCGTAGGGAGAGCTATGGACTGTATGCTAAACTATGCTGTGCTTAAAAGTAGCACAAATCCAATACGACAGTTTAGAGAAATGAATACTTGTTTGAGGTGTGTGTGTTCATGTTTGAGAGGGCTTGTTGTCTCCACTACAGATGACAGCAGACTGAAGACCTGACGGGATCCTCCTCACCCCTGTCATCCCCCACCTCACCCTGTCACTCCCCCACCTCACCCTGTCACACCCCTGTCACTCCCCCACCTCACCCTGTCACTCCCCCACCTCACCCTGTCACACCCCTGTCACTCCCCCACCTCACCCTGTCACTCCCCCACCTCACCCTGTCACACCCCTGTCACTCCCCCACCTCACCCTGTCACTCCCCCACCTCACCCTGTCACACCCCTGTCACTCCCCCACCTCACCCTGTCACTCCCCCACCTCACCCTGTCACACCCCTGTCACTCCCCCACCTCACCCTGTCACACCCCTGTCACTCCCCCACCTCACCCTGTCACACCCCTGTCACTCCCCCACCTCACCCTGTCACACCCCTGTCACTCCCCCACCTCACCCTGTCACCCCCCTCCTCCTCACCCCTGTCACCCCCCTCCACGTCACTCTCTCTCCCTAACCTTCCTCCTCACCCCTCCACCTCACCCCTCCACCCCAGGAGAACAGAGGGGCAGACTGGTGCTCGTGGCTGGGCAGGCCCCCTCTCAGGCCCCCTCTCAGGCCCCCTCTCAGGCCCCCTCTCAGGCCCCCTCTCAGGCCCCCTCTCAGGCCCCCTCTCAGGCCCCCTCTCAGGCCCCCTCTCAGGCCCCCTCTCCCTCCGGCCTTCCAGGAAACAGACACAGCTCCGCATGTTAGGACCCCGGGGGACCCAAGACCTCCTCCACCGATCCTGTCTCTTTTTATTTGTATTCTTTTGTGTCTTAAGCAGGGTTCAGATACAGCACTCTTGATTAGACGTTCGTTTTATGCCATCCTGACCTGCATCTTTCCTTAAGATGTGACCTTGCAGGTCTGAAACAGGCCAGTTTGGAACTGGAATCCTTCACGACGGCAGTCCCGGAACAGTCCAGTTGTATTCTAGAATAGTTTAAAAATCTCTCTGGTATCTATGTGTCTGAACCAAACATTAGCCTGCGTTTTATTTTCCCTTGATATTTGGCCAAAAGGACTGTAATTATTTTGTTTTTGAACTGCTTTTTGAACTGCATTTTATCTAATTGTCATGTGACACTTCTCTGTACCACATCCTTAAAAATGAATGCTGGTCTATTTATTACATATGATCTATATTCAAGATTATAGGATTTAGTAAAAGGAAGAAAAAAAACATTTACTGTAAGTGCAAGGCTTATGAGTCACGTTTCACCAAAGCTGTGGTGTACTACAGTCTCCACAAGGGGGCAGTGTTGCGGCTTCTTCGCTGCATCTACAGATGCAGTCGTTAGTTTGAAATTGTGCCAAATACTAATGGGCTTAAATCACCTCAATGTCGTTTTTCTTGCTGTGAATTAGGCAGCTTGCTCTCACCCCGAGAGTAATAGGATGATCAAGGACAATGTCCAGTTTTTCTCAGTCAATTTGGCATTTTCACAAACTGTTTTCTCAAGATGGATGTAGCCATCTTAACTAACCGCAAATGTAGCGCCAGTTCATCACACAACAGAACACATTATGATTAATTCCAAATCATTAATGGTCTGCTGCATCTAGCAAAGTATGTGTAGAACATGTCCCTTGTGTGTACAGTAAACTGTATTCTGAACACCTGTTCTAATGGTGTTGAGAGCATCAAACTTTGGTTGAAGGAAAATGTCAAAATTAACTGCTGCTCTAGCCTGTAAACAGGCTTTTTAATCCACTGGAAATGACCAGTGATGGTTGTTTAATACGGAATCTGGTTACTTTTTGTATAAAATTGTTGAAAAAGTAAAATCCAATTTAACGATTGCTTAGAAGTGATTTTTTTTTACTTCCTGTTTGTCAAACTGCAAGGCCAAATCTGTATTTTTGTTGCGCATCATCCTTGAAAGACTGGTTGAAAGAAAGATGATTTAGAGATGAAAAACTGTGCTGTCTTTACTGTAACTAATGATGTGTGATAAAGTGATTATTTTGTAATTGATTGTATTGTCAGTAATACGACAAGTTTAAATACAGACTGATTCATGCCTATCTTTTTTTGTTGTTGCTTTTCACTGAATCTGTGAGAAAACGTCCTGGCTCCTGAACAGTATATGACGTGTGTTGTGTCTTAGATACACCCAAACCGTGCCAAATCTACGCCGTGTCAACACAAATGTGGTCACCGTTCCCTGTACTCACCGTTCAATGCGGTGAGCCAGGCTAATCACCGTAAACGCCACCCGGAGCTGAACACATCCAGCACAAGACTGACGACAGCAGAGCGTGCTTCCTGCACTAAACTTTCCGCCATGGAAGATGTCTCTTGACTTTCCTGGAAGGGGTACTTGAGCTAAAAAGGACTGAATTAAATCAGTGGATCCCATGGAAAGATTAGATCGAGTCAATCAGTTAGACTGACGAGTGATGTCCGTGTTCCTGTACAGTAGTTCAAGTTCAAGTATTTTATTGTCAGATGCACAGAACAACACAAGGTCAGACTGGGCACTGAAATTCTTGGGACAAGACAACGCAAAGCAACCTGGCATTACATAACATATAAGTATTCAGTTTAACATAGATTACATCTATGATAAACTATAAATCTATGTAGCTTTATAACTCATCACAGTGTACAACGGCAGTTGCCAGATATTAGTTAGGACTCCCTGGGGATGAAACCTTGAGCTAGATAAGGTTGATTTAAGGATACCTTCCACTGTAAACTATTTCGTATATTTAGGAGGTTTATTATTATTTTATTTCTATTCTATTTTAGCTTATCGTAGATGTAATCTATGTTCTTAGTACTTATATGTTATGTTATGCCAGGTTGCTTGCGTTGTCTTGTCCCAAGAACTTCAGTGCCCAGTCTGACCTTGTGTTGTTCTGTGCACCTGACAATAAACCCCATCCCCATGAAAACAGGAAACTCTGCTGTTGGCATGTGACCCCTACCCTCTGCTAAACCAATGAGAAAGTACAATTACATGTATTAATTTAGAAGAGACTTTCATCCAAAACAAAGTACAAATAGCGCACGTGCCAGGCAGAAAATCAAGGACCAGAAATGTCCAGTTCCAACGGTATTTGAACGGTTAGCGCCAGGTTTTACTGAATGCCATGAAACTATTTGCCATACAAACAAGGTCAAAGACGATTAAAAGAATCCAGCTCTGAGTTCTTCATTAATTGATAAGACAAATCAGGTGATGCAATACAATTAATACAAGTCTCTTAATCAAGGGTCATCTAGAAGGTCCAGGAGAAGCTGGATGTCTGCACCAAGCCCAGTTCAGGAAGCGGCCACATTCAGTATGTAGGCCTTTCAAGTGAAACATGTAATGACCAGGAACTGTCCTGCTGGTATTCAGCATGAACACCATACAGTGTCCTTTTGGAGGCTCCTAATCCCTGATTCACATCAGGAACAGGGGAGTCAGAACGTACCAAACCATGCGAGCCAGTGGAGGGGCTAGCGATTGTATCAGGGTGGCCATGTGCCCCCCCCCCCCCTTTGGAGGTGCCCCTGAACGCAGGTTCTGGAAGCTGGCGGTGTACCCAGAAACCAGAAGGCGCGCCTGACTTCAGCCTCCTCAGTGTCTCTGGGTTGGTGTTTAGGGAGAGGCAGTGGAGGCAGTGGAGGCAAGATCTCCTAGCTAACAAAGGAGGAAGCCCTAGGTGGAGGCAGACTGAGAGGCGTGTTACATAACCAAGGCTATTTCAGTGCCAGTGCTCATGCCTGTCCTTGTGTGTTTGCTAAAGCCTGTTGGCCTGATTCAGTGTGAGGCGAGGGGGGGGGGGGGGGGGGGGGGTTATCTAATTAGGGAGTTATCTTAAGTGTTTCTCATGTCCCCAGCAGGTAGTAAGAGGTTTAGAGACTCCTGAGTTCTGCTGTCTGCCCAACCGTGCTGCACAGCTAGTCCGCAGGGATCGCAGCCACCACACAGCCAGATCAACACTGCTTCTCCTGGTCTCTTCCTGGTCTCCTCCGCCGTCCTCCCTGGTCCTTTCCTGCACTCTCACCCTCCAGGCTCAGGGACAAGTCAAGGGCCGTCGTCCCCTCGCTACTGACCTCCAGCCTCCCCTGCTCTTCCCTGCAGAGGCTGCCCTCTCCAGCCCAGCCTCCCCTGCAGAGGCTGCAACCTCCAGGCTCCTCGGCCCCCCAGCAGAGCCATGGGGAACCACGGGTCCAATCTGGATGATATCCTGGCCGAGGACATGCATCACTGGTACAACATGTTCATGAGGGAGTCTCCATCCGGCCTCATCACTCTGTTTGAGCTGAAGGCCATCCTGGGGCTGCAGGGCATGACCGAGAACGCCAACAGCTACGTGGACCAGGTGTTCTTTACCTTCGACATGGACGGGGTGAGTACAAACAACAAGCTTCTGTTCAGATACGCAGGCGCGAATATCGGGGCTGTTTGGTGTGTGGTTTGGTCACGGCTGAAAGGACGCTTTTGGTGGCATTGGGACGTTGTTAGCGATGGTGGTGGTTCACATGTGGAGGGAGGATAGGTGGAAGATGTTGACTCTCTAAGATGTGTAAGAGACTGCAGACCTGTCATCTGGTCTGGGTGGCTCCAAGGTGAATGTCATGCAATGTGTGTTCACTGACATTGATCACACTCATCCAACCAATCAGAACCGAGTCCAACAATCATCGATAATCAATTTTGGAGAATTCATGCAAGCCCTGGTGAAAGGTTAAAGGTCAGCCTGAGACACCTAATGTGCTCAGATATGGAGCTAAGTACAAGATGTTCTCTGAGGAGGTTCATGTCCTAATGAGTTTACTCATGGATGAGAAGGATCCCATTTAGGATCTCAGTTGGTAGGCTAACCTTAAGGGATTGTCTCTGTCAGGGCCTGCTGTGTGTGTGTGTGTGAGTGTGAGTGTGAGTGTGAGTGTGAGTGTGAGTGTGAGAGAGAGAGAGAGAGAGAGAGAGAGAGAGAGAGAGAGAGAGAGATGCTTAATGACGATCCATGCAGAAAGTGGGTCTGAGTTTATGGGATCAAGCTGCCAGCGTCCAAGCAGCCAAGCATGCCTTTAAACTCACATTCTTCTACACTGACTGTGTGTCTTGTTTCCCTCTGTCTAAATGAGTGTGATTATTGGCTGTAGTAGAAATGTGAGGGAGATGGGGTGTTGCTGATGGTGCTGTTGGGAAGGCGTCACACTAATCATCAAACTAGGCGGAGCAGGCAATATAATGGTTGATGCTGCACGGGTAAAACCATAGCTCTGGGTAATCTGTAACAGAGAGAAAAGGTCAGGTTATCCTCTGGGGATTATGGTTTGATAATATTACCCACAGACATTTAAAACACTACTGAGGAATCCCTACCATAGGTCTACAGATGAGATCATTATCACCTGACAGGGCATACCTTCATCAAAGAGTGATCTCTGATGATATGTCATTTCCTCTCAGGGGAGGAAGTGAGGGCTGCTTTGGTCTGTGCGCTGTAGTGCTGCTGCATTCTGGGTATCATAAAATAGTTGACCCAGTTTGATCAGATTTTATGTAAAGTAGTTTGGTTTTATGTGAATTGAGTGGTAGTATGTTTCTCTGAACCTCTGTCTCCCTCTCCTTCCTGTTTAGGATGGGTACATAGACTTTGTGGAGTACATCGCTGCCGTCAGTCTGATGCTGAAAGGAGAAATCAACCAGAAATTAAAGTGGTACTTCAAACTTTTCGACCAAGACGGGAACGGAAAGATTGACAAAGATGAACTGGAAACAATCTTCACGGTAAACGTTTGTTTGATTGATTACACTGTGTTCTGGTTCCAGTGGCCGTTATGATGAGCTTATGTGGAAGGTAAACCGCCAGACAGATCTGAGGAATCAGAGATGAGAGAGGAGGCTGTTTCACCACCTAGAGCCTCGCGTCACTCTCAGACGTTCAGGTTCACCTCGGGAGAAAGGTTCATTAGCTTGTTGGAAAAGCTGAATGACATCAGCCGACTTGATCTGCCTGGTGATATCCACTGAGATTAATTGAGAGAAGTAGGTTGGATTAGAACCTAAATTAGTCAAGGCCACCTAATCTTTGGGTGAGCTCATCCAATCAGTGCCTCCAATGGCATGCTAAGGGATGTCATAGATGAATGACCTCATTTGCGCTCTGACCTCATTGGTTTTGCCGCTCATGAATAACTTTTGAAGAGGACATAATTTTTTAATTATCATGATTATTGATTACTTATCAAAGCACTTACTTGCGTTTGTATGTGGTACTTTGTTTTAGGAAACTGGAATAGAATGTGGATGCACACTGTTCAGTAAACAAACATGTATTTGTTTGTTTTTCTATGTGTTGTCCTCAGGCGGTTCAGGACATCACACGTAACCATGACGTCACCCCTGAGGAGATCGTGTCGCTCATATTCACGAGGATCGACGTGAACGGAGAAGGTGAGGAGAACACAAGGACATGTTGATACCCTGACCTCAACACTGTCTAACTGCAGCACAAAGACCACATTTAACATCCACAGGATGTCATGAGAGCTTTGTTGACTGTAGCTGACCTTGTTCCCCTGCAGGTGAGCTGACTCTGGAGGAGTTCATAGAGGGAGCGAAGGGACACCCTGACATCATGGAAATGCTGAAGAAGATGATGGACCTGACTCCTGTGCTCATCATCATCGTGGAGGGACGCCAGGCGGGATAAGAGGGTGCGCTGGCAGGAGTGTGGGACACTGAAGAAAAACGTCCTGAACATTAACCCTTTAAAGACTAATTTTGAGATTACCCCATGAAGAACCAGAGGAGGCGTAATACAAGAAGCAGCCAAGCAAACTATGTGGAGACAGCTGGGGAGACACACCTGGGAGACACACCTGGGAGACACACCTGGGAGACACACCTGGGAGACACACCTGGGAGACACACCTGGGAGACACACCTCTGGGGGAACACTCTGAAGCGAACATGTTCCGGTGCATTTTGTTTCCTCATCTAGCGTCACAGCCCAGGATGAACGCTCGCTCTCTGATCTCCGGCTTCCTACTTCCTGCACAGCGAGGTCACCAGCTGGGCTCCCCTGGGAGGTCAAAGGTCACGCTGCAAACGTCCCTGCTGGAATCAAGCTTCCTGGCTGCCAAGAGAGCGAGCCTGTCCTTGGACTGCCTCTGATCCTGCTAATGCTGTCAAGGGTTCAGTCTGAGCTCCCCTCCTACCACCCCACCGGGATTTACAGCTTCGTCATGGCAACGTGGTTTCTTATTTTAGGAGGGATTCGAGACCGGCACAAGCAGCTCTCTGAAGGACTGCCAGGGATGAGGGTTCTGTAGATACGCATACCTTTTGTTAGTTTGTTCACTGACACTGAAATCTTTGAGCTCCTGCCTGCGCTGCGTTCCTGCATCCCTGGAGAAGCACAGGTCAGACGGTCACCTTTCCAAATATTTCCATGCTGGATGTCGATCAAACACTGACGATGAATCAGGTTCTCTCTATTCCTCCAGCTGGCAATTACAAAACCCTGTACATGCTGAACTGTGCATCGTGTGAAGGAGTCTCTTACACGATGCACAGTTTGACTCTCAGTCGATATCTACACCTCCTGCTGAACTTCCTCTGGTCTCTGTCATAGTTGGCTTGAGTTTATTCCGTTTTCCTAGTCTTGCTTGTTGAATGTCACAAAGGGAAGTGGCATTGTTTATTTAATCATTACAATATTGCTACTGGTCAAGCTATGAGACTTGTGTATATATCAGTACGTTACTAAGCAACGAAGAGGTAGATAATACCCCATCACAACCTTTCAGACAACAAATTGACACACAGTGGAATGTTATTATACAGTAAGCTTTGAGGGAAGACTGACTGCTGGTTATCAGTTCTCTGTGAGGACTTCTCTGAACTACAGACAGTTGTTTTTTTGTCTTCTGTTTTTGTCTTTTTATCTATTTTTGTATTCAGAGAATGGAAGGGAATGCACACAGCAGAGGAGAGAACGTCAGCGTGTTGTACATAATGATGCTTGTGTTTTATAAAGATGTGAATTCCGACGTTGTACTGAGTGGACTGTGCATATTCATGAAAGGGTCTCAGGCTGTGACTTGTGTGCAATAGGAGAACTCAGTAAGCAATCATTTAACATTACTTACTGATTATAAGTTTGATTGATTTATATTAATCAATTGGTGTTGCCTTATCAATAAACCTTTTAAAAAGACACTGATTATTTGATATCTTAAATACTTATTTGTTTATAATATAAATGAAACATGGAGCTGACAGTTGAAGATCTGAGTCACGGACACTCAGGACATTAGAGATGGAACTCTGAGGGCATGATAGTCACCTCCAGCTAACTCAATTAAACTTAATTTTAATTCACACCAATTTACCTAGAACCCATAAATTACGACTAACCGACAACAACACTACTAGAAATAACGTGTTCACAACACAAATGTTTTACTTCAAAAAGGTACAAAACAGAGTTTTAAGTTTAAAGATGATTTCACATACCGTCCCTAAAAAGTTTATACTTTTGGTCCATCGTTGGAGAGAATTCTTATATATTTATCCTACCCCTTCCCGGGCTCTCCTTCAGCTATTCCAGTGATGATATTACTATAACTACCCCAACTCTGCTCCTGCTGAGTGGATTCATATCTGCTTGCTCCCTGCTGCAGCTCTGAGCCAGGTCTGTACAGATCTAATCCCTAACCCACCTGGATTACCTGAACTTTAAACCAACTACCATAATGGTAATGATAATACCTGTGCAGTTACCGCTCAAAAAAGACCACCACAAATCCCCTCACCAGTGGACTAGTTGCATTTGGAAAAAGACACGCTACCTGTACACACACTCAGCACTTCACAGGGGGGGGCGTTTCGGGTCGTCCAACACCTGCCGGGGCACACCTGCCGGGGCACACCTGTTCCCACACAAACATCTTCCCCAAAGACCGGTCGTTAAGCGCTGTTCTGGATCGGTTGAAGCGACACGTCGTTGCCGTGGAGCCCTCCAGAGCGTGAGCTAAGAGGTCAGGGTTTGCTGGGAGGGAGGAGACGAGCTCTCACAGGCGTTTGTGTTTGTCTGACGGCCGCCGCAGCAGGGACAGGTAGAGGAGGAGGAAGGAGTAGGCCACGCCCACGGAGCAGTACACCGACGTCACCAGCAGGGGCACAAAGGGCAGGGTCTGCTGCCACGGCGACAGAGGGTAGAGAATCTCACAGATGATCTCCACGGCAGAAAGGCCCAGGAGGTAGGAAGCTTCCAGAAGGTGCAGAAGGGGGCCCTGGCCACTGGGAGAGAGACAGAGACACCTGGCTTATTTGTATGGAACGAATCATTACTTACATCATTAATCAATGTAGCTATGCTGATGAGCTGAACAGCAGCGTTGTGTTGACCTCTGCTCTGTGGGGATCTCAGAATAAGACCCCACCTCGCTACCTCCACCGCCTTCAACACCACCAGGACAGAAACACTGAGGTGTTAGCTGACCTGAAGAGCGTCCTCAGGGAGGAGAAGCTGTAGAGGGTGAACAGCAGCATGAGCAGCAGTTTGACGGGCAGCTCTGTGGGAGGAGAAGAGATGTTCAGCCTGACGCCCTGTTGATCACATGAAACACACACAAGACCAGAGGCAACAGGACTCGGCTGGTCTCAGTCGGGCTCCTCACCTGCAGGTGTGAAGAGAAGTGGGAACAGAGAATAGTGTCCGGTGGTGGCCAGCATCAGGAAGATCCTAGCATCCTCTCTGCTCTCGACCGCTAGTATGCTATTAAACACAAAAGGGATAAAGCACAGCGTTAGAATAACACAACGGGGCACACAAGGGTGTGTTGGAAGACGGAAACATTCTAGAACATGCAGGGCCGAGGTTGAGGAAGGCTGATCTAGATGAAGTTAAATAAGAATGTTTATAGGAGTGTTTTGACTGCGATACCGACTCACCTGAGGGGACTCACCTGAGGGGACTCACCTGCGGGGACTCACCTGAGGGGCAAGATGGCGATGAGGATGGCCTTCTCGTGGACGTGCCAGCCGAACATGAAGGTGCTGAGGGCACAGACCACCAGGCAGCGCAGGAACCCACGGGCGCCGCGCGGACGACGCCAGATACTCACCACCGCGGGCTGAGGAAACACAGGAGGGAAACCATGGACGTGATGGACCATGACCCATCCAACTCTCTCTCTCACACACACACACACACACACACAAGCTTCTATCCTGTCGGATCAGCTGACGATTCACAGCTACGGGTAAAAACCAAAACATCACTGAAGCTTAACCCTCGTGCTGCCTTCGGGTCACATGACCCAAAGGTTCATAACGAACCATCGTAGAGTTTACCCAATTTTACCCAATACAAAAACAAATAAAAATAATTTTCTTTTAACCTTCGCAATGTGGGGGGTCTGAGACAGCCCAACGGTTAAAAGAAAATGCTTCACTTTGTTTTTGTATGCGGTAAAGTTGTCGCAATACGACGGTGGGTCACAATGACTGATGGGTCAGAACGACCCGAAGATAACACAAGGGTTAAATACTTCTGGCACTGAGCCGTTTGTGGAACACAGACTCCCACGATCACGGGGCGTTCCTGGATGAACTGCATGAGACTAAAGCAGAGGCTGAAATCGGAGAGATCAGAGAGAGATCAGCTCACCAGGACGGATGCCAGAGTGCAGATGAGGGTGATGGAGGGAGAGATGGAAGGCAGGACGGAGTGCTGGAACTCCTGCACCAGTCCGCCGGTCATCGAGGCTTCTGGAAGCTTCTTCACATCCAGCAGCTTGAGACGCACCCCTGAGGAACACAGCAGCATCAAACATCCCTCAGTAAAAACACTAACTCTACTGGACTACTGAAATAAGCACAATTCATTTATTATCTGAAACAAAAACGACTGATTGCATTTCTTGATTATGACTATTCATATCTGTTAACTGTTCAGGTTAGGGTGAAGGGTGACCAGAGGTCGTGAGAGGGATGGGAGCCTCACCCAGGACTGACAGAACCTTGTCCAGCCCGTTGTAGAGGGCCCAGACGTTGGGGGCCCAGTAGGCGTGGCAGAGACCTCTCTTGAAGGGGAAGAGTCTGGACAGGACCTGGGGGAGCTGGCCCTGCACACAGCAGGGCCCACAACACAGAGAACAGTGAGGTGTTCACAGAGAGCCAGCGGACCGTAAGAGGCAAAGGTACCGTGAGGCGTATCACAAAGTCTCCTTGACGACGTTCACCAGGGGCTGTACAGAAGACTGAAGGCTACTCACCATGGCTATGAAAGGACCGAACGACAGAGCGAAGACAGAGACCACCATGCTGCCCAGAGCCACCAGGCGCACGGGGCTGAAGCTGCTCCACCTCAGCGAGCCGTCTGCACAAACCCAAGAATCACCACTGACACGACCAATCACAACACCAAACGCTCTGAGCGGTGAGTGGACATGTAACAGCCCTTACCAGGGTGGCACATTAAGTGCATTTTCCTTAACATCCCTGGTCCTTACCAGTGTTGTCCTGGGTGAAACAGAAGCTCCTCAGCAGGAAGATGCCGTACGCTGGAGCGACATACAGGTAGATGTGTTTCAGGTTCAACAGGACTGCAAACAGCAGCGCTCCCTCCAGATGTCTGGCCTGCTCAACACAGACGTGTCACATTTACATTTTACATTTAGTCATTTAGCAGACGCTCTTATCCAGAGCGACTTACAGTAAGTACAGGGACATTCCCCCGAGGCAAGTAGGGTGAAGTGCCTTGCCCAAGGACACAACGTCATTTTGCACTGCCGGGAATCGAACTGGCAACCTTCAGATTACTAGCCCGATTCCCTAACCGCTCAGCCACCTGACACCCGACGTGTTACAGGTGAAGAGAAGAATGTGGTTTCAGGAGCAACATGTTAGGTACAGAGATGGCAAAAGTACACACATCCTCCACTCAAGTAGAAGTACAAATACTAATGTTTAAAAAGAATATTTAGCAATGTTTATTGTCAAATCCATAATGTAACTTTTTTTTCTAAAATATCTTTTCAACCTTTTGAAACTTTTTTGTCCACACACAACATAACAGAAAAACCTTTCTAGTTTTTCGAAAATATTTAGTAACTTTTTTTTTCACACACAAAATGATACCTGTAAATGTCTTGCGATGGACAGTAGCAGAACACCAAACAAGAAACCATTGTACTGGAAATGAATATCTGTGCACAATGTTAAGGCCTCGATACAGAGCATGACAAGCACATATCTTAATCCTGTCATCACTTTACAGTCCTTGAGAGTTTAGGTTGGTTTAGGACCGAGGTGAAGTTCTATGGGTGTGTGTGAAGCCCGTTGTGACATTGCTTGTAAAAAATACATTAAAAACACTTTACAAACAAAATGTGATTTTATCTACCCTGAAAACCCAACTGAGCTGGACTTAAACTCCTTCTTGATTTCAACACAAAGGGAAACACATCAACTGTCAGATTCAACCATGTCGTCAGAGATGTGAAGGATACGATCGACAACAAGGAGGCCGAAGTTCCAGAGCAGCAGAGCTGCCAGGATGAAGCTGGGCTGCCCCAGAACATCCCTGGAGCTCCTGTTCTGACGGACCGTTCTGCAGCACCTGACAAGAACACACTCATCCGTTCAAAAAACAAAATCCTTATGTTGTTCTGTCTGTAATTGTGAAATGATTTGAAATGGCTGCTGCCTATAATGGCCAGGATGCTCTTGAAAAAGATATTTGTAATCTCAAGAGCCTTTCCTGGATAAATAATAATAATAAAAAAGATTCCTTCCATAACTAGAACAGCACTTTTCCAACTCCCAGGTCTAGATACTCACTCTCTGACAGCGTAGATGAAGACAATGTCGGTTACGATGACCGAGAGTCTCTGGAAGAGGACCGTGGCAGAGCTGGCGTAGGCCAGGTTCTGCACCACCAGCATCTCCTTGTCAAAGTGCTGGGCGACATGGGACAGGCCATATTCAAACCAGGCAAAGAGGGGCGGGTAGTCCAGGGTCCACTCTGAGGTATTCTACAGAAAATATACAAATATTGGTCAGTTAAATGTGTTTACTGTCATTTTAACTGACATGTACTGTGAATTGTTTTTGCGGAAATAGTTAAATACATTTGTCAAACACTTCTGCAATGTGGTGATACATTTTAGTGGGGATCACATTAACAGACCTCATAATACCACTTGGACACTGGTAAACTATGTGTGATGGCGAGCCAGTTTCTATGCACCTCGAAGTCCGTGGAATGACTGAAAAGCAGAAATTACATTGAAAACATTCTAATTTGGCCTCTGCAAGAAGTGGCCTATAATGTACATTCAGATCATTTGTCAAATGTAACGTAGCCTACTGTCAGCCAATTAAAATATGTTCCAACTAGTTTCATATATTATCTTGTCCATATTTTGTGATATTATGTTGAGAACTGTATATACAACGACATACATTTTAAATTAGCATAAGATAATCTTGCAAGTTGTCCCCGCCAACCGCTTACTATCAATAAAGTTACATTGACAACGCAATAGCTATGATGAGGTGGCTGGCAGAGTGCTAACGCTAGTTAGGATTAGCTAGCTAGCTTTACAGATTAAATACGCGGTCTACAGATTCACTTTAATCATCGACTTTCAAAATGAATGACGGACTCATCACTCCACATTCTTCACTTACTATGCGTTTATCAAAAGACATTTTAAGAAAGAAACTCCAAGCGCCAATGCAGGGAACCAACTCCCACTTTCATCCATGGGGGCCGCCATGATGTGTCTTGTTTTGTAAGCAAAGCTTTATTGATAAAATGTTTGTTCCGAGTTGTTCGATTTGAGAAGTCCGATAGTGTGGTAAGGTTGAAGGCAGTACATCATTCAACAAACAAATAATAGTGAAACGTATGGATTAATAATATGCATAGAAGATTTCGAGTGTCCATTGAAAATACATTTAAAGCTGTTACGTAAATCACTTTGTTTATATCCGGTGTCACCAAGTAAAAAAGTATGTGTGGTTGGAGGTGCCCTGTCTGAATGAAGAACACGAAGGCTTTGTCCCCAGTATAATGCTTTTTACTTAACCTCAGGTGGCTATAAGATAACGTAGGTAACATTTTCAAGCCTAGTTTCTTACCCAGCAATAACTGGATCGCTAATTTTTTACATTTTCAGTAAAAGTTGGTTCAGATCATGGCCAGGATAAGGCACTTAGCAACTATTTTGCGGTCAGTTTCGCGGCAACTACATATTGGTAGTCCGTGGGGACCACGATGCTTGAGAGGTGAGTTTAAAAAGTGATTTGGAAGCGTCAAACATAATTAAAATATCCATTATACAATTAACCTCAAAATGTATCGGCTACCTTACTTGATTCTATCTCTGTCTCTCTTGTCTGTTTTGTTTCCCACCCATAGAGCTCCATTTTACAGCACCTGTTGCAGCTTACGACATGAGAAAAGTGGAGTTGATACCTCTCGAGCAAAGAAAACTGACGTTTGACTCGCATGCCATGGTCATAGAGTTGGAAAACAACGGTAGGCTACGCCAGATCTTAAATTGATTGTATGACTGCAGTTTCTTCATTTCTTCAATCTCACGATCCTCACGATAACCCCATGGTAAAACGTCTTGTCAATGTTCTAGGGTTTCAAAAGAATCAAGCAGAGCTCATAGTATCAGCGCTAGTGACTTTGACAACATCAAACATGGATATTGTATACAAGGACATGGTGACCTCAGCCCATCAGGTAGGTTTGAGGGTGCACATGCCCCGTGTGTATATAGTAGGCTAGATACGCGGATATTAGACATGAAGTCACAATCAATCACGTGTGTTAGGAGATCGCGCTGCAGCAGATCATGGCGCACCTGGACTCCATCCGGAAGGACATGGTGATCCTGGAGAAGAGTGAGTTTGCCAACCTGCGCTCCGAGAATGCGGTACATAACCTCCATTAGCCACATAATCATCTCCACCGTGCCTGTTTGGACTCATAGCCTGTCCTTGTCCATTCAGCCTTAATGAGGTTGAGTCTCATTACAGAAAATGAAAACCGAACTGGACCATATAAGAAGCAGATTACTGGTGAGTGTCTATGGTATTTTATCATAAAAAAAAAAATATTATATAAACTGGCAAGTCATTAAGAACCAATTCTTATTCACAATAGCAGCCTGTCAAGTGGCAAAAGTCATTCCAGGGGGAAAGGGGCTTCAAGCTACTGATGTGTAACTCTGTATTGCTGTGCTGATCCCAGATGTGATGTGTTTCTGCTTCAGGAAGAAAGTCAGAAGATCAGAGCTGAGGCCAAGCTGGACATCAACCTGGAGAGAAGCAGAGTCACAGATCTGGTGTGTGTGTGTGAGCGTGTGTGTGTGAGCGTGTGTGTGAGCGTGTGTGTGTGAGCGTGTGTGTGTGTCTGTCTACCTGTACCTCCTCACTCTCTCTCATACAGCCTGTGTGAATCTGTTTCCTCAGTTTACCGACCAAGAGAACAAGCTGATGGAGGCCAGCACAGAGTTCCACAGGAAGGTAATCCTGTTTACAGTTATGCTACCGGGCCGCACCCGTCTGCACTCCTAACCCTTCGTCAAACTTCCCCTTAGAACGCAGACATCGATCACGACACAATGGAGACCAATAAGAAGATCGACCTCGAGGTTGCGTCCCTGAAAACCATCCTGGAGTCCCTGAAGCTGGAGACTATTCGCTACCTCGCAGGTACGGCAGGGCGGGAGACACGGGCGGAGGGTTTATTAGACATGGCACTTTTTGAAAACGGCATATCTGTTAAGAAAATCCTATTTAAACCTACACCCCTGGTTTGATGTGCTTTAGGTAGGTACACAAAACTCACGATTTTAATAGGCTACTGTTTGTAACTCCTGTCGCTTCTCTCACAGCGTCTGTGTTTGCCTGTCTGGCCATAACTTTGGGGTTCTATCGACTTTGGAAGTGACTGGACACCTTCGGGAGTGTTTTTCGTGACATTTTATACATGTTTATCCTGATATATCACAAAGTAAAACGTGCTGTACCTGTGAGGTTTGCAGGTTTCCATTGGGAACTGTAATGAGTTGTTTTTAGAGCATGCATGGTCACTGTGTAATTACAACACGTTGAATTACGTTTTGAACAGCATTTATTTGCATGTCCTAAAACCTATAAGCAAACTGCCATAATACTTATTACAGTAGACTTTGCTCACCAATTCAATTTATTTTATAGACTCTGATTGTCCAGAGCAGGAACATGTTCACAATCTTGTGAATTTCTCAATGTATTGTACTGTGCATGAATCTAAATAAACATTGCTCAAACATATTATCCATGTATTCCTTCACTTTTCTCACAAACAGTCATGCAACATTCGCTTTTTTCTTGGTTGTTTTTTTTCTCTCGATGATGGGAAGACATGGGGCGATGTCCTGGAGAGAGAACCAGAACTTACGATGTCCTGGAGAGAGAACCAGAACTTACGATGTCCTGGAGAGAGAACCAGAACTTACGATGTCTGTTGATTCTCAAATATGTCAACTAAGAAAACAACATTTCAATGACATGTTTTAGGGTTGTAATTGACTCCTCCTACCTTAGAGACCTTTGCATTCTTCCGGGCTTGCTCCAATTTTCTGATCTGCGCTCTGTGATCGTCTAGCTGGGTCTCCAACCTCTCTCTGCGCTCTCGTTCTCTCTCTCTAGCTGAGCCTGCAGGTCCTGAAGGAGGCTTTGACAGACAGGGTGCCCCACTCACAATCAGTCAGAAGTCCAGCTATCCAACAGGAGATGTTTTTAACCCTTGTGCTTCCTTCTGGTCACATAATAATTTTCTTTTAACCTTCGCAATGTTGGGTGTCTGAGACAGCCCAACGGTTAAAATAAAATGCTTCACTTTGTTTTTGTATGCGGTAAAGTTGTTGCAATACGACGATGGGTCACAATGACTGATCGGTCAGAATGACCCGAAGATAACACGCGGGTTAAGAGGCGGTGAGGGTGGAGGTACCTCTGAGTTTCTCTCTCTGTGTCCGTCCTGTCGGTTTCTTCCAGCTCTCCACCCAGCTGTCGGTAGTTACTCCGAGCTATCTCCACCTGCATCTTCAGCTCCTCCAGTCTCTGGCGTGCCCTCTCTGCACAACACACGGAACACAGAAACACCCTTCATACGTTTAAGGGTGTTTCACGTCTGGTGTTTCGAAAGCGTTACGATTCTAGGGAAGCTGAACAGAAGGCCTTTCGGGCCGTCACAAGACACATAAACACATTGACGGAGAGATGAACCTCAGGTCACTGACCTCGTCCTTGTCTTCTCTGTGTCGCCATCATCGTCTCCTGACAGCACCTGCTCCCCTTCACTTGACCTTCATCATCCTCCTCTGAGCCGGCCTGCCCCAGCATCTTCACAGCAGCCAACTGACCAAACCTGACAATACACAGACTGTTGAACCCCACCACCATGTTCATGTAATACCCGCCCAAGTCATTCTACTTCCTGTAAACCCAGTAGATGCAGCAGGTGTCATGTCGACCTCTGAGCTGTGTCTCTGGGAGTCTCCTCGTCGTTGTTCCTGATGCGATGGTCGGCTCCCATCTCCACAAGCCATCGCAGGCATGTCAGGTGACCCTGTACAGCGGCTGAACGTGAACACAGCTCCAGTTCAAACCCCCAAGATCCGGGCCCAGTGTCAGAGGCTCCAGGTGATTCTGCTCCTCTGTGTGGTGTCTGAGGGAGGAGGAGGAGGAGAGGGCATTGCTCACCGCTCCAGTCCTCAGCAGGGCCTGCAGGGTGGCAGGGTGGCCGTGGGCAGACGCCAGGTGAACCGGAGTACAGCCTCTCTGGTCAGGGACAGACAGGTCCACCCCATTCACTATCAGAGCCTGGAGAGGGAAAGAGGGAGGGAGAGAGAGAGAGATTCAAATGAATTATCAGCTAAGGGTGAGAGCCTGGTCACAGATTTCTGTCATAAAACACTGAGGGACTGAGGGACTATCAGGGTGGTGGTGGTACCTCCAGACAGGCTCTCTGTCCTCTGATGGCGGCCAGGTGTGTGGGGGTCCAGCCCTGAGGGCTCTGACGCGATGGCTCCGCCCCCTGCCACAGCAGCCAATGGAGACACTAGGAGAGAAAGCCAAACTCAGTACAAAACTAGCCAAACTAGGGGGGTGGGGGGGGGGGGGGCAGATTAGCCGTTTTCATGTCAAATGTACGCCCCTACGTTGCGCTATTACACGTTACACAAGCCGTACCTCCAGTCTGCCATCCTGAGCAGCCCAGTGCAGGGGCGTGAAGCTGTATTCCTGGTCCACGTCGTTAACGTTAACCGCTGACCCGCTCCTCGCTAAAGACATCAGCGCCGTGACATCACCGGCTCTGACCGCATCGTGAATCGACAGACAGACCGTTTCCTGCTCTGACACTACGGTTGAGGATCAGAACACAACACAGAATGATGTCTAATGTAAAACATTCATGAGGAGGTTATGCATATCAAATCATGTTTAAAGACAGTAGGCTTACTTGCTGATGGTTTTTGTAGCACTCATTTAGACTGACATATTTTGGTAAAAAAAATAAACTTTCATCGAATTTGAGGCAGTTGCAAATGATATATCGAAGCAGATTTTCTCAGTCCACTGTCTATACTCGATTTGAGTTACGTTGCTGCCTTCAAGTTTAAAAAGAAGAATGCAAAGATCATATGAAAGATCAAACTTTCCTTTAAGCCGAGTGCTTCAAGTTTCTTTTTTTTCTAGTAATGTTGACGCTTTGCCTTGACAACCTGAGCCCTGCAAGCTTTTCTGCTCTCCACTAGGTGGCAGTGAACACCATTGTTGGAATCTTCTTTGTCCTCAACTTCACCGTTACAATCACATCAAATTTTTCGCTACACAAGCAGAACCATGACAAATGCTCATTCTGACTCGGTTGACAATATGAACGGAATAAAAACCAACAGCACAAATACTTAATTTTTACTTCACTTTATTAATGATTCAAGCAATATGACAACGAAAATTAATATCAAAGGATGGGGGATTCTGGGAGAATTAATACAGAAAGCCACACCAATCACTATTCACACAAACACTTTTTAATATATTTTTTTATTGAAAACCAGTATTACCAAGCAAAATAGCTTTTTTTTTTTTTTTTACTTCTGCAAAAAACACCTGAAAATTCGGTTTAAAGCAGTTAGAAAGCAAGATTACCAAGAAACTTGTATAAAGGTTAGCCACCATGTTATGCGTCCTGTTTACTTTTGAATAATTGGTCGTATTTCTTACCTTCTTCAACCTTAGAGATCTATCAATACTTTTAAACAGCCTTTTGTCCAAATTTCAAGGCTAGTTCTGAGGCCAAATTAGTCAACATACATTTTCCATTGTTTCAAATAATTTTTTTTACCTCACCAACAAAACTAATGTACAATTTCTTAACTCTCGCAGAAAAATCATAAACTATTAAAGCAATCTTGTTGGATCCTTCTGTAGCCTCTTACCAACATTACACAAAGTATACCAAAAATAGCTTTATTTATAAATTAAATATGACATCTTTTCCTCAGTGTACAGTTTTTTGCAAGGTACATTTTCAGTGTTCATTCATTCATCCATCCACACGCAAAACACCTGAATTGTACAGGCATATTCCAAATACAAAAATGTATTCAAATGTATGGCAATCTGAGGGCCCCGCCTCAGTCAATTATAAAAATATCTCTTCCTTACAAAATAAGGGAGGGGCTATGAGCAGCCAATAAAAGTGGACAGGAAAAGGAAGCAGCGTGGTTTCAGGAAGCAGCCATTTCTGTTCCTGCCTCCACCTTAACCTGAACCTCCTCTTCCTTCGGAGCCACGCCCGCCTCCAGCTCCGCTTCCTGTTTGACGACGAGCGCACAGCTGGGCGCCTGCGGTTCCTCTTCCTTCACAAAGGCGCTCAGCGGGTGGTCGGTCAGCAGCTTGGTGGGAGACGGAGAGGCGTCTGGAAATGATGACGTCTGGAGGAGCAGGAGGAACGGCGTCAGTCAAATAACAACACATTCAAAGATAGGAAAATACAAATCAATCAATCACAACGTGTTACTTACATTCTTGTAATCTTCAAAACACGAAGGATGATATGTCTGTGGATAAATAAATAAAAAAAGGAACAATTGAAATGTTAATAACGTAAAGTTTATCCTCGAGTCGTGTGTTCTTGTCCAGACACCCACCTTCTCGTCGACGCGGATGGCGTCCCTCAGGTGCCACTCCTCCTCCTCCTCCTCCCAGTACATCTCAAACTGCTCCTGGCAGATCTCACAGGACTGGGGACACAAGCAGAAGGCCCATCAGACAACATCTCCAGCTGCGGCGCATCCAGGAGGGGGCCGGCCGGACACGCTCCAAAACATCGAGACCAGGAATCCCAGACTGGCCCGGTTCCCCCGGTCCGCTCACCTCGTCCACCACGTCGGCCGCCGCCCTCACGCTCTGGACCTCCTTCTCCTTCGCTGCTTCCTGGGTCTTCTGCACCACTTCCTCGTTGACCTTCTCAAAGAACAGGCTCTTCGCCCGCTCCTCCAGATCGGCGATCTCCTCAAACTCAATCCAGTCCTGAGGGCCACGAAGTCAGGGACATCGTCAGCTTCACAACAGTGGAACGGGACTTTGGACCTTTTACATTAAAAAAAAAAAGGTGCGTTTCCTGCCTGGACAGGAAGTGAGACTCACCGTGAGGCTGTAGTACCAGCGGCGGTGTGTGACCTTCTTGCTGACGTCCTTCTCCGAGCGGTTCAGCCGGTAGTGCCAGTCCAGGTGGTCGGCGTAGACATCTGTCTGCGAAGAGGTGAAGCGCATGCCGCAGGAGTAGCACTGGATGCCGGTGTAGAGTTTGGTCACCACGCTGTCGTAGCGCCTGCAGGGAGGAAACAGCCATGAACACCAGGCTCCCTCAGCGACGCCACCGTCACACTCACGTGAAGAACACTCATCCTCAACAGCGGCAGCACTCTCTCCCTGTCCTCCTCCCTGCGAGGAGCAGGTGAGGAGCAGGTCTCTCAGAGAGAAGTGTTGACAGGGTGAACTTACAGCTTCATGTCCTCTATGGTGAAGCCTGTGAGGTCTGGAAGGTTCTCATCCTCCTCCTGCTCCTCCTCCTCCTCTTCCTCCACCACCACGGGAGGCGCCGGGGGCAGGGCAGCCGACTCTGCAGGGAGGGACAGCAGCATACACACGTCAGGATGAGCACTGGTGTGTGTGTAAGAGTGACTGGGTGTGAGACAGTGTGTGCGTGCACTAACCGGTTCCACTGGGAGCGGTCTCTGTCTGAGCAGGCTTGATGATGCCGGTAGAGATGAGTTTCGTCAGCAAGTCGTTCACATCCACCTGGCCGAAGTGGCTCTCCGGAAACTGAGGACCTACACAACCAACCAATCAATCAACCAATCAATCATCTGGTCAATTAGGTACATGGTGTCTGGTTGGGTTTAACTTGAGTGTATGACTAATAAACCAGACTTCATTTCACAACAGGTTAAGAGACCACTCACCTGGTTGGTTGAAAGGCACTGGGTTTTGTGGTAGGAAGGGCGGCTGGCCCAGGTTTGGCAGCATATTCATCTGTAACGAGATCATACATGATTATGGTTGACACCTCATCCAGTGAACAACTCTCTCACACACACACACGTCTTAGTGAGCGTGTATCCGCGGTAACCATCGTCCTTCAAATCCCGGAGGGTCTCACCGGAGGTTGCATGTTTCCTGTCTGGGACGGCGCGTTCATTCCTCCCCCGGGGGCCCCGGGGCCGTAGAAGGAAGGACCGGGTTGGACGAAGGAGTTGGGGAACCCTGAGGAGGAGGGCACGTTGAACGCCCCCGCCTGGGGCCCGCCCGGCTGCCCTGAGAAGCCGTGCTGCCCGCTGCCGAACGCAGGGTTGTGGGGCTCTGGGAAGTGCTGGTTGGCCATGTTGAACCCGGAGGGCTGCTGGCCCCCTGCTGCGTTGGCCATGGGCTCGTAGACGGGAGCGCCCGGCCGCAGGGGAGGCTGCATGCCGGGGGGCCCGCAGAACCGGGGGCCCTGGTGCCCCGAGGGCCCGTCGAAGTGGGGCATGTCGAACCTCATGGGTCCCTGCTGGCCGGGCGCGTCGAAGCAGACTGGGCCTGGCTGGTTCCCTGGCCCGTCAAAGTGCATCGAACCCGGCTGGTTCGAAGGCCCGTCAAAGTGCATCGAACCTGGCTGGTTCGAAGGCCCGTCAAAGTGCATGGGAGTCTGGAACCCTACGGGTCCCTCAAACCTGCCTGGCTGCATGTGTGGACTGTCAAACCTGCCCGGCCCGTCGAAGCGTTTGGGCTGCATTGGGCCGTCGAAGCGCCCCGGTCTGGGGCCTGGGCTCTCGAACCTGGCTGGCTGTGGGCCCAGAGGCCCATCGTAGCGGCCACGGCCCTGTGAGGCCAGGGGGCCGTCGTAGCGACCCTGTGGATCCCCTCCCCTCATGGGCCCGTGGGGCATAGGGGGCCCGTCGAACCTCCCAGGCCCGTCGAACCTGCCGTGAGCGTGGGGGTGAAGGTTGTCGTAGCGACCGTGGGAGCCGCCTGGCCCGTCGTAGCGGCCTGGCCCGGGCCCGCCCTCGTACCGACCTGGGAGGTGAGGCGGTCTTCCGGGGCCGTCGTAGCGGGAGGGGTGGCCTTTGGGGGGGCCGTCGTACCTCTGCGGGGCAGCCGAGCCCCCTTCGGAGACATGCGGAGGGGTGTGTCCGGGGGAGTGGGTGTGCCGGGGGAGGGGCCCTCTGGAGGGGGGTTTGAGGATGGACCTGGGGGCCTCCAGGGGCCCGTCGTCAGAGTGCTCACTGTTGGGACTCTCGAACCTGGGGACGGGGCTGAGCCCGGCCGGGTCCAGCTGCTCCAGGGGGGAGAGGCGCTCTCTCTCGTACCCCACCGGGGGCTTCCTGGTGGGGCCCTCGGGCAGGGCGGGGCTGACGGAGCCCCTGTGGACCAGGCTGGCCTTGGGAGGGGCCCGGTCGTGCTTGGGGGGGTCGTCGCGGCGGGGGTCGGGCGTCCCGGTGTAGCGCCTGGGCGCGTCGTAGCCGCTCTTCTGCTCCTCCCGCTGACGCTCACTCAGGGGGGAGGTCCACTCCCTCTCATCTGAAAAACACAAACACCACCATGAGAAACTGCGTGAGCTAGCCACCCAACACAGAGCTAATCACTACCATCCAGCCTGTCGTTTCTACTAAAAGGACAAACAAAATAATCTAAGTAAAATACAAAAATGAATAAACATTTCCCACTTACTCTTGAGCCTGTCTGGCCCAGCGGACTCCCTGGGGTCGGCCCTCCTCCTGAAGCGCAGGCCCTGCAGGGACTTGATCCTGGGGAACTCCCTGCCGTGGTTATACGATCCCTCCATCATGGCAGCCGGGGGTTGCTGCTCCTCCGGTGGCTCCTTCCCATGCCTCTCCCTGGGCTGCCTGGGGAACGGAGGGACCGAGGGGTGGACGGCCCCCCTGCTGCCCTCTGCCTTCCCCCCAGGGGGCGCGGCGGAATCCACCTCCTCCTGACCCTCCTCCCCACCCTCCCAGTCCTCGCCCCCCTGGCGCTGGGGCAGCTGGGTCCTTCTCAGGCGGGACTTGTGTTCGAAGTAGCTGAGCTCGGCGTCAGACAGGCTGTCCTGCGGGGCGGAGCCGGGGGTGGAGAGCAGGGGCTTCTTCTTGTTGGGGAAGTGCGGGCCGTCCTCGCCGGAGCCCTCCCAGGAGTCAGACCGCTGCTTCTCCTCCTGGTACTGGAACAGCTGCTTGATCTGGTGGGCCACGTTCAGGAAGTCCTCGTTGGAGATCTCCCCGTTCTCTAAACGCCTACTGGCCTACAGAGATCCAGGAGGAGAGGGGAAACTGATGAATATTAGGACATAACACCTAGAGGCATGTTAGCTTAGCATAGTTATATGGTCAGCTGTAGCTGTCCAGGTGGGCTAGCGTACCTTCCTGAGCAGGTCTCTCTTGCTGGCAGAGTTGAGGGCCTCTGGTATCTGCAGGTTGGCGTCCACGCTGAGGCGGTGAGGCTTGGGGGTGCGAGGGGTGCTGGGTCGCTGACCGCCAGAGAAAGACTTGTGTCTCTGAGGGCCAGCCTTCCCATGAGCCTCCTCTGACAACTTCAGACTGAAGGGAGAAAGAGCTAAATGTGTTAGAAGGACTAGGTCGGTGGGATTCAAACGACTAGAATTTCACAGGGATACCTGCGAGACAACCAGCTAAAATTAGACAACTGAAAACATATTCCACTCACTGTTTGTTCTCTTCCCATCCACTCTTCCACCGGTGGGAGTTATCCTTGCTGTCTTTGCTGTCGTGGGGAACCCGGGAGAGCAGCGAGTCCCTGGCCTCCATGTGCCTCTCCTCCGCCGAGCGCTTCCCTCTCCTGGGCTCCGACGGGCCCTTCTTGGGTGTGGCCCTCTCGTCTCGACCCTTCCCATGCTGGGTGGAGTCCTCCACGTGACAGTGTTTGCCTCCAGACATCCGGGCCTTGCTCGGCTTGTGAGGCGGAGGAGGAGGAGAAGCGGAGGAGCTCCTGGTCCTGGTCTTAGGTGACCTCCGGTCCTTCCTCTTGGGGGAGGGAGGGGCAGGGGAACGTGAGCGGGAACGGGAGCGTGTGCGTTTCCGGGCGTTGGTCCTGGCGTTCCCTCCAGTCTTGCTCTCCGACTTGCTCTCAGGGGTCTCGACGCGGTCGTGTTTGCTGATCGAGCCATTAACCAGCTTCCCCCTGGCTGCTTTCTGAAGTTCCGGAGCTTTCCCGGGATCCTCTTTCTCCTTCTTCTCAGTGCATCTCTTCTTCTCCTTCACCACCTCCTCCTCTTTAGCTTCACCCTTCTCGTGGACGTGTTTCCGCAGCCTGGGGTCTTTCTTTCCGGCGTCTGCCGACTTCACGCTCTCAGACTCCGAATGCTTGCTTTTAGCCATCACCCCTTTAGCCAAGGGAGACGGCGACTTGGACTTTGGCTTCTCCTCCATCTCCTTCCTGGGCTGTCTCGCTTTCTCCGGCCTGCTAAACTTCTCTGGAGCCTTCTTCTCAGGTGTGTGGGCTGGTGCTCCCATGTTGTGGGCGTCCCGCTTGCTGTTAGGCTGCTCTTTGGGCTGCGGGGTGGGGGGGCCAGAGCGGTTCAGACGTGGGTCTCTTGTGGGTGGTTTGCTCTCAGCCTGAGGGGGGACCCACTGCTTAGGAGCGGTCTGGGGTGCCTTTGGCACTGCAATACTGTGGGCTGGAGTCGTAACTGCTGTTGGCTGCGTCAACACTACATTTGCAGCCTGAAAGAAAACAAATATTAAAAACACCAGAAGCTTTTTAATTAGTACTGAAATCTGATTATATGGTGTGGAAAATGCCGGTCTCACCAGCTGTGCTTTGGTCTGTTCCAGCTCCAGTTCAATCTTCTTGTGCTGCAGCTCCAGGAGTTGTTTCTGCTTGGCCAGCAGCTGCTGTCTAATGAGCTGCTCCTGGGTGATGCTCGCCTCGCTGGGGGGGGGCACGGGGGCCGGGGTGGGTGCAGCAGGGGGGGAGGGGGCAGGCACAGGCGAGGCGGCCTCCTCGGTCTAACCCAAAACAACACACAACCAGTTGGTGCTACAGTACACAAGGTGTGGAACAACCCCCCCCGAAAAAGAGTCTGGATTTTCAGAGTACAATCAAGGTGGGAGAAGTCACAGAGCCCTCCCACCCATCCTCCTCGCCTTCCCCAAACACTCACCGGTTTTATGAACCTAGGATTCACGTGAATGTTGGCCGCCAGTGGTTTGATAGGCCAGGCCGGGTCATGAGAATTCACCCGTACGTCCAAAGCATAGAGTTTGTTTAGAGGAAATATCTCATCCCAAGTGGAGCGCAATTTGAACAGACTTTTCCTAGTGTTTTCATCCACCTACAAAGAGAGAACATGCTTGCTTACTCAAAATCTATGTTCTGTTAACTTCAGGACAGTCAAATATTACATGGGACAATATTAAAAGATCTTCAGAAGTAGATGCCGTTTACTATTAAGAACATTTTACCAGAGAACTAGCAAATTTAACACTTTAAAACGACTTCTTCCCAAATCAAAAGGGGACTCACGCAACCCCATATTTTTATTAGCACAAAAGCAGTCGCCAAATGTACAAGACTAAAAACACACATCAAGCCAGTGGGGAGGTTAGACAGCACATTTGAAAGTTGTTATTCTTGAATGTCAATATGCCAAACATAATAAAGGAGTGTGTACCTTTTCAAAAACACATATAAATGAAGAGACTAGGTTTTTAGCAAACACTGCAAGGTATTCGCCTCCGACATTCTTCACTATGGAATCCACTAAGTACAAAACAGGAAGCTTCTCGGCAGGTGGGGCCTGGAGCAATAGAAAACTTGATAAGTTTAGAAAACAACAGGGGTTAAATCAACAATGCATCATATACACTATATAATGGTAACAATACAAACTTTAAACCCATATATTTGGTGCTGGGAAAAAAAAATCCTGCTAGCCAAAAAGATTGAAGGCTGTTGCCAAAACAGTAACAGGTAAAAAATTGTCCAAAAATTCTCATGTTAAGTAGACTACGGCGCAAAAATCAGTCTGCGGTGCTGCACAGCGGATGTGTCCCAAGTAAAGAAAAAAATAAATGGCCAAAAATGTTTCTTCTTCTGAGAATATAAAAGCTGTAGAGTTCAAATGTCTTTTTTTTCTGCACCAATTCACTCTTCACTGCACAAGAATTCAAGAGGAAAAAAAGTCCATTCACCAACACTGTTCAGTCTCTTCAAGAAAACCTCTCGATTACCTCCAAAGAGCGTCTCAAGAACTGAGAACACTCTTTGTACCTTTACCCATTAAGTGATTTACATCAAGCCAAACCATCCCAATGTGAAAAATTAGTTCCATCATGGAATTGAAGTCCATTGTGGGAGGCCCTTTGAGGGCAAAAAAATTGAGCTAACCCAGTCAAAGTTACAAAGTAAAAAAATTAAGGCATTTTTGAAAAGTTTTGGAATGACTTCAAACACAAAATGCTGAAATCTAATTCCACTTAACTTACAGGGAACCTTTTCACCTGCATAGACCCACATATCGGTACTAGTAAATAATTTGCCTAAACTAGTCAAATGTGCAGCTCAATAGCTGCAAGTAAAAGACCAATGTCCTGATTCAGATGAGTGATACTGATCACTAACATTGTGAAATGAGTCTCATTCCATTCATTCAATAACCCAGAGATTGATACCAATAAATTACACTGGGAAATAAAAAAGACAAAAAGCACATTTCATAATTTTTATTATCACATTTTACCATCCATTTGACATTTCAAAATTCAAATAATTCACTAGTAAACTAACGTTATATCAAAACTAGGGTAACGTTAGCTGGCTGATCATTTTAAATTGAGACCAGTAATGTTCCAAATGAACAGATTTCCTCTTAATGCAATGTCTACTGAACGGATAAATGTACAGAGTACGTCTGGTCGAGTACCTCAACATTAAACTAAGTTAGCATAACTCGAAAAATAAAAGCTAGCATTTGAGCATGCGACTAGCCGCTTAACTGGCAACCTTGGCTGGTCTCACTAGATCACAGACAACGCAGTCACGCTGTTGTAGGCCTAGGTACCCTGGACTAATTAGTTTATCTACGTTAGAATTACAAATGTTAGGCGACGTTTAGGGTACATACAATTAACACTCCACTCAGGCTAACTAAATGTTAATACCAACCCACGTGTTCAGAACTTGAAACTAACTGAAAGGACTAACGACGTTAGTCGACCCAGAACGTTTAAGATAGCTAGCTAACGTTAATTATCAGCAGAATTGACATTAATTTACTATTTTCGTAATACGTTCTAATATGCGCAAGACTGGTAACAATGGAATGTTGCCACGCGCACAGATTGATATCGTTAGCCAATTCCACGTCAATTCATACTTTCAACTAGTGTCTACTAGTGGTGGATACGACAACCCGAAAACATTGTTACCTAACTTGTTCTTTGAATTATAACTATAGAGATTAGCCAACTGCTAAAATGGCTAAACTATGCGACATATTAACCAATAATGGCCACAATCAATATGAGAATAGTCGAAAGGTAATTAGTCTACATAATAAGAAATTATTGCCACGCTGCTGACAAATGCGTTTCTACGCTAACAAAGCAACAACGACTACAGACTAGTATTGCCGCCATGTTGACCATATGGCTAGTGGCGTTAGCTATAGCTAGCGAGGCCTACTGTTAACGTTAGCTAGCTTCGTTATCTGAAAAGGAAAATTCTATATTCATAAAAACCTTATTGATTTGTGCTTCAATTATTGCGACGATATCCTTGGCGAAGTGCAGATTCTCCTCTGCCAGAATGGTCAGCATATTGATGTGAGGTTTACTGTTGAATGTCAAATCTTCGAGGGAGGATTGATACTCTCCGCAGGCATCTTCCCTCGCCGCGTCGTCATCCATCTTTGCGGTGTGTGTTCGGTCAAATACTAAACCAGCGTTTTCGTTAACATAACAATTTATTACCAGGCAGTCCATGAACACATTTGACTATTTCTTTTGTGACATTGACCAAATGTTTCAATTTTCCATTACATGTGTAATCTACGCTTCGTCCGTTCGTAGTTCAACTAAGAAGATGGCTGCTGCTACTCGAACGAAAACTACTGCGTCATGAAAAATGTTGCTCAACGCCTGACGTTGGGGTAATTCTATTGGCTAGTTTCAGTTACGTCAACGTTTTTTTTTTCCAGGAGTGACTCATCTTATGACTGTAATTGGTCAAAACATCTAAACGGCAACCCGAGTGAGCCAATGAAAGTTAAGTATATTACATAAAAACAAAAAAGCTACTTAGAACATGACGTCGGAAGTTACACGAGCAAACTAGTTCTGAAAAGGTAGTGTAGCATTTGAAAATGCCCTAAATATTTTGTATTGGTTTCGATCGATTAACGAATTATTTCTACCTAAACTGGTTCGGGTTTGAATTTGAACAGTAGGCCTATTAAGGATGGTTTCTATTACGTCGCTCCATAGCCTGTTGGGCGTCAAGTAGGCCAAAATGTGATCGGTCGCAACATCATATTTTTACTGAAGAGCAGCATTCTAAAAGGTTGGACGATCGTCGCCAAGACATAAAAAGTATTGAACTTTGACCCTGCCGTCGAGGCCGCTGCCGTTACTTGAGAATATTTGCTTAGATTTTATCTTGTCACGTTCATCTTACGGATGTTACTAATATTTAATCATTTATTGACGACAATAAACGCCCGTCAACGGTCGTCCGACCTGTCATGCATCGGAGGCTTTTGCTCTTACTGTTGAAGTCAGACAAGGTGGTGTACAAAAACTTCACACCTTTTAGTTTTACTCAAACTAGAAGATGGAAGTACAGAGTGTATAACTACATGGCAGTAATAAACAAAGAGAATATAGTGAACCAAAATATATTAACATGACAATCAAGCAATAAACAAAATATAAACAATTGGCACTATACCTACTACTATGCAACATATGTAAATCTGGCTTTTTTTAACCTGGAAAACACTGACACAAAATACCAACAACAAAAAAACATGTAATAATTAAAATGTTTATAAAAACTTTTTTTTAGGCTATTGTCAGACCATCAATTCACAGTTAATTCCATGCAACATGTACATCTTTTACCTGGAAAAAATACAAAATACAATAAAAAAATAATAATAAAAAATAAACTTTTTCAAGCTATTGTCAGACCATCATTTCAGTTAATTCCACAACTTGCAATTCTTGAGCCTCAGCTTGTCTTTCTACAATTCCCGATCTCCGAGCTTTTCTCATGCAGATATCTCTGAAGTTTTCTCCCACAAAAAAGAAAAGGAAAGGGTCGAGGCAGCTGTTCCCAGCAGCTAGACACAGCGTAACCACGGCAGCCTTACGAATACCATTGATCCCACTGCATGGGTCCCGACACCCGTTTTTCTGTGCATTTTGTTCAGCCTCCAGGAAGATAGTTCTCACCACATGGTATGGCAAGAAACAGACCACAAAAATCAAGAGTCCAAGACCAACAAGGGCGAAAGACTTTCGTCTGGAGGGTCTGTTGCCATCCCTGCCAGCCCTAGGCTGGCACAGGCTACGTAACACACACATGTAGCAGACAGAAATGACAACAAACGGCAGGGCAAAGCCCACCACAAAGGCAGCACTGTTTAGGATGATCATCGTGTCGAGCCCCATTTTGCCGAGTTCCAGGCAGTGGATCTTCCCTCCCTCACCCTTCTGGATCCCTGAGCTCAGTAAGGGGGCCGAGACCAGCGACACAAAGACCCAGATGAGGACACACCCCACCCACCCCCAGGGTCCATTATCCAGCCTCAGGAACTTAAAGGGGTGAGACACAGCCATGTAACGAATGACACTCAAGGCCAGCAGAAAGTAGACCGAACCGTACATGTTGATGTAGAACACATAGGAGGCCAGACGACAGGCAATGTCCCCAAAGGGCCAATAAGAGTCCAGCAGGTAGTATGCTGCTCTGAGTGGCAGGGTACACACCAGCATGAGATCAGACACCAAGAGGTTCACCATGTACAGATTTACTGTGGTTAACCTTCTGCCTTTTCTGCACATTCTCAGAAAGACCCAAAGGGAAGCACAGTTAGCTGTCAGGCCCATGAGGAAAATGAGCAAGTAGGCAACCGGGAACACCGCACGTTTGAATTCATCGATCGAACAGTCACAGGTTTGATTCTGCACTCTGTCAGACTCTGTCATATTTGGAAAGTATTTTGTGTCACCTGAAGAGAAAGAAAATAGTAACGTATAGATGGAAACCTGCACTATGCAAACAATAACATCTGAATAAACTTTGATGTCTGTGACATACATTATTAATTCACTTGACACAATTCCAAAAAATTAAAAATGTCATCTCCGCTCATCATATAGTCAAAGGCTACATCGTATATATGCAAATAAATCCAAAGAACTTAAATACAGATGGTGCAAAATAGATACACAGGGTTTACAACAAAAAGGATGTATTCCCCAACCTTTTATATGTAAAAAATAAAGATTACCTGTCATTGTGGTGTAGTCCTGTGTCTTGTTTTATCAGTTAAGGTTCTAAGCTTGATGAACTTGTCTACTGATGGCAGACTTGGTTGTGTGTCTTCAGCGCGGGATGACAGCACTAAATTCCTCATTGACAGAAAGACTTCCTCTGCTCTTATCTACCACTTCTCTTGGCCTACTTTAATTACCACATTTCCATTTTAAACAGATTACTGGCACCATTCAAGAACAATACACAGTAGGTGTCTGTTGAAACTGTGGTTATGTTGGGACAATCGGAACATTTGCATTAATTGTCATTTAGTTCCTGAATGCATTGGTTCGACTGAAGTATTTAAAAACTGTAGTTTCCGCATTTTTTCAAGACAAAGATCTTGAAAAAGATCTTTGATTCTACACAATATACAGGAAACATTTCCTGGCCCCAGACAGTTTTGAAGTCAACCCTGGACCCACAGCCCACTAGCATCATGACCTCAATCTTTGCGATTACTCAGACTATACAAAAGATGAAAGACAAAAACTTTTTTTTATAGCAAGTTACAACTTTTATTATAGCAAGTTACAACATGCAATTTCCCCAAATCTCAATCCAGGATATATCTTAGACAAAATAATATACATTTTATTTCTACAGTATTGATGAACTCAAAAATAATAATAATTCTGTTGAAAAAACAACAAAAAGACAATTCCTTTGTTTCTGTGGACAGTTCCCTTGGATTCCTCTGCTGCTATGTGTCTACTGGTGCCACAGGGAAGCTAAAATAACCCTTCCTGCTCAACACCATAGTTGTGTTCGAGCAAAAGGGCTGATTTTATATTCATGACCACGACTGTTTATGCATCGTTATTTTTTCGGCTGCTCAAAATCCTCTGGATGCAGAAAGTCAGCTGTGAAGAGGAAAATTATGGTCTATTTAATACAGTACTTTGGTCTTCAAAGTATTTGACACATAATGGGTGTAGAAACGGTATAAATAAGTAGAAAACTGAAGCTCACAGAGTGCTGTTTTGAGAGAAGCTCTTCGTATGTGGTCATCCTGCGTTGATGCTCTGTGTCATTGCTGCTCTTCCATCTCTCTGCCATGGTGCTGACATCTGCCTCTGTCAGCATGGGGTTATCCTTCCACTGAGACAGCACGTCACGTCAAACACACACACATGCTTTTTAAATAATAAACATCAAGTAAGTATACATGACAAGTTGTCTTACCAAGATTATCTTGTAGTATTCCAGGGGGCGGTTCTCTACACCTCGCAGTGCCTTGATGGCCTCAGTGACCTTTGTACGACTGTCATGAATCATCTTCTGCAGAGACATAGAGACTAATCTTGATACATGTATACAACGTTTACTGGAAAGGTTCCTCCCCCCCGAAACGAGGTCAGGTCTCATACCTTAAGCTGCTCGTTTGTTTTCTTGCTCAGCATGTTCTGGCTGAACTGTCCTGGCAGGTTGGAGGGGCTTGGAACAACTGCGTTGCTCGACTGCTTGTTCAAGAAGATGGCCCCCTTTTGAAGTAGAGAGACAGACATCCATGTCATTGACATTGACGAGCCCGCAGGTGCGTCTGTGTTCCTCACGCTGATCATGGTCATTACCTCAGCCTCATATTCGTCCCAGGCTGCTTTGCGGTCAGCCTCGCTTAGCTCCTCCTCCTCCTTATGGTCGAGCAGCGACTCGTGTTCGTGGTAACGCACAATGTGTTCTCTGCAGCCCTGAAGCAGATCCGCCAGAATCAAGTCCTGAGAGAAACACACGGCAGAAAGACGTCAACACAATCTAACGGCGCTTAAGAGGGGCGTGGGTACCGTACGAGACCTCATACGTGCAACTGACGTCCTCCTGGTTTTCCCCTGCCCCTGATGTCCTCTGTGTCTCCCTGTCCTGGATGTGTCCCTCTCCACTGGTGCCTGGTTCCCTGCACTCCTGTTTCATCCTAATCACTCAGCTGTTGTCCACTGTGTTCACCCTGCCCTCTGTATGTCTGTCTGCTCCCTCTGTCAGCCCTTTTTACGTTGCCTGTCCTTGTATGTGCAAGTATTCCCTCCTTTTACAGTTGGGAAAAATAAATGCGTGTGGGTGCTGATCCTGCCTCGCTCCTGCCTCGCTCCTGCCTCGCTCCTGCCTCGCTCCTGCCTCCCTCTCGGTCCAAACCCCCACTTCCACACCGTGAGAGTGTGTGAGCTCTGAGGCTCCGCTTACCTTGGGGAGCAGGTGAGTGGTCTTCTTGTTCTTCTTCTCTGAGTTGGGCTCCTCCAGCAGGTCGGGCTCAAACATGTAAAGTTCGGTCAGCTCAAACAGGGTGAAGTGTCTCTCGATCTGCTGCTGGTCCACCACCCTGAACGACAGGGACTGCTTGGCCACCTGCCTGTCGTAAATCTTCTCCTCCATGGTGCCCTGAAGCGCAACAAGTAACGAGAACAACGGGAGAGCGGTGAATTTCAACAGCAAGTCTGAACCTCCGGGTCGTTCCTGCGATCGATCCGTCTCAGACAGGAGGGACGACTCGCTGGGTTACCTGAGCCAGGAAGCGGTAAACGAACACGTTCTTCTGCTGACCGAAGCGGTACACCCTGAAGATGCTCTGAATGTCGTAGGCAGGGTTCCAGGAAGCGTCAAAGATGATGACTCTGTTTGCAGCCACTAGGTTGATACCCAGGGATCCAGCTCTCGTTGAGATCAGAAACAGGCGGCCCCTGACAGAAAAATAAATCAAATTAAACTTAAAAAAATCAACCTTCAAGTATGACATCGATTTATTTTGCTTGTTAGTTGTTGATATAGTTAAAATACCGTACAATTCTGCGAGATCACTAGTTCAGTCAGGAGTTAGGTCTTTTATCCTACCGTGTGTTGATTGAGTCATTAAAATCTTCGGCCCATTTCTTCCTAGATGTGGCGCTGGTGGACCCATCTAGACGGTAGTAATCTGTGTTTCTGATCCAGCTTCCAGGTCCTTCAGTCACAGAAAACTGAATCAGACGGTTATATCAAAACGCAACTGGTTGTCGTCAAACTGAGTAGGTTACATTTGAAAGCGCACCTTTGTACGGGGAGGTTTCTCCCTTGTTTCTGGCTTTGTTGGCGAGGTCCAAGAAATCTTCCACCAAATCTAACGAGATCAAGGATTGACTGAACACCAGCCTGTGTAAGGAAGGGTCAGGGTTATCTGCTGCGCCACATCTAGTCATGGTTGATAATCACAAATCTGCGAACCTCACAGTGACCCGGGGCCTGTTCCGTAAAGCAGGTTTACCAAACAAGGCTTTTCAGGGAACGTAACTGACATAAACCTGGCTTATTCGGTAAACTCGCTTTACGGAGCAGGCCTCTGGTCACTTGGTGATGATAAGTCAGTAAACAAGACGTGTTTGATACCCCCTCCCCAGGTTGTCGACTCCGACCAGCTTACACTTTGTCCCCCAGTTCCTCGGCCATCCTGAGGATCTCAAACAGCAGCACCATCTTGCCAGAGTGCTCCAGGACGCTGGAGTCAGTGTCCGACAGCAGGACCTTGAACCAGTCGACCGCAGGACTGTCCGCCCGGGTGCTGCTGCCTGCTTTCACTGCTGATCGTAAGACACAACACATCCTCAGCACCAGAGACTCATCAAGCAGGGTTAGAGAGAAGAAATCACTCTGGTCTGGAGCTACATTCCTCTCTCTCTACTCTCTCCGTCTCCCTCTACTCTCCCTCTCCCTCCCTCCTCTCTCTCCATCTGTCTCTGTCTCCCTTACATGTGGTTTAGTCCTGGGTGAGGTACTAGAGGAAGGACTACCTTCTACTGCTGGATTTGCTGGTTTGTCCTTCTCAACGTGGGCCCCCTTCAACACGCTGTCCCACACGATGATCACGTCGTCATCCTCATCGTCCCCAGGCGGTGGCAGGCTCCCCTTTTCCTCTTTCTCTTTGCTAGGCGACAGAAGATAAGAAAGGAAACCATTTGATAGTCAAAATGAAAGTAATGATAGGGCTATGCAAAATCTCACCTGTCAAGCTTGACTCCCCCTAACCCCTACTTTTTCTGTCTCTCTGTAACTATCACAGTCACAATAAAGCAGAAATGCTTTAAAAAAAAACATATTTGTAAGAATCAAACGAATCTAGTTGATAAACGTTGTCAAAAAGAAACCCTACACACCTGTCGGACACAGCTGGTTCGTCCGATCCCAGGAGATGAGCAGCTCTAATTTGGTTCTTTCCTTCAAAATGGCCCTGAAAACAGCACAGTGTGAGACCGCCACCTAACACACCTGTTCAGCTGGACGACATCAGCAACTGTTTATTTTACACTCAAACTTTAAAAGATTCCTAATTTCAATACCTTGTTTTCTTTGCTAATGTAGTTGAGCTGCAGACACCAGGGATGTGTCCAGATGCGGCTGAGAATCTGGAAGTCCTTGAAGAGGCTGGTCCCGGCCTTTACCCTCGCCCCATCCACCAACGACCCTGCACCTAAACACACCGCCATTTTACCATGTGTTACGTATGGGGAACAGCCTTTGATTTCCTGAGGAGGAAGACTATTGGCTTACGTGTGAAGTTGTCCAGGTAGTATCGATACAGCCTGATCTGTAGAGTTGTCACCCTCACGGCCAGAACATACTCCACTTTGGGAGGGAGGAACTTGGTCAAGGCAGAGTAATCTCTCCTCTGAAACAAGGAAAAACATCCACAAGGTTTTGCGAAGAGCAGAACCCAAATGTATTTAACACTTTTGTTGTTACCAATGAGATGTGTATGTATGTACAGTACTGTGCAAAAGTCTTAGGCACAAATACAACTATGTTAAAGTAATAATAATGAAATAAGAATAAACAAAATTGTACTTTTGTTCTGCTGCACAAATACACAAGACGAAAAAAATATTCAGTACAACATTCCTTGTAAAACATCTTTGGTGCCTCAAACACTGGCACAATCCTGTATGTTTTCCCAGATCCAAATCTATGACTCTCATGCGCTCACCTCTGCAAACAGACCTTAAAATCATGGCCATCTGTTAGAGAAATTAAGGATGTAACCATTATACTGCATGAAAAGAACACTGTGTAAATATTTCCTACCTAATAACTGCTCTGGCGGCAAAATAGATATGAAACACTCAAGGCCAGTTTCATCCACAACCCGTGATAAACAATGTTAGTTCCTTGAGCTAAATATCACCCGTAGGAAGAATACTATCATCAGCTAGACAGCTGCTATGCAGGGGAGGAGAATTCTCACCAATGTTGTATAATAATCATGCATGAAGACTAGATTTTAGACAAACTCTGAACCGAGTCAGACTTGTGTCCTTGCTGGCAAAAATAAAACTATTGGGCTTTCTTTGAACCCGACGACTCTGCACTTCTTGAGAAAGATTCACCTAACACCATCTCACCTGTACACATCCCGCCAGCATCGCATGCAGGACGTGGGCGCGGTTCTTCATGATGCGAACGTCTCTAGGGGTGGAGTCGGCACACTGGCCGTTCTGTATGGGATTGATGAAGCGGTTCCTGAACTCCTTCAGCGAACCCAGAAGGTTCTCCTTGATGAAGTTGACCATGCAGTGGTCTGTAAGGACAAACTTTGGCTGATTTGCTGAAATAAACTTAACATTCTGACAAAAATAAATTAATAAAAAATTATCTGGCAGTAAAATTAATCTGTTATCTGTGGCTGTTGCAGGACTGGTAGTGACAATAACGTTATCTAAATGGCGGTAGATATTTTTATAGCGGTAGCGACAATAACAAAATGGCGGTAGATATTTAGATGGCGGTAGCGACATTAGCAATATGGCGGTAGATGTTTAGATAGTGGTAGCGACATGGCGATAGATATTTAGATGGCGGTAGCGACATTAGCGATATGGCGGTAGATATTTTCAGAGGAACGGGGATCTCACACTCGTTGAGGTTGTTCTGGAGCGGGGTGCCAGTCAGCACCACTCTCCGCTTGGTCTTGATGGCACTCATCGCTTTGGAGATGTTTGACGCCTCATTCCTCAAGATGTGGCCCTCGTCGCAGATCACAAAGTCTGGACCTGAGGTAAAAAAAAGTTTAGAATTCAAAACGTTTTTGAACTAATAAAAATACACGCCAGGTAAAAAGAAAAAATTATATTGACAATTGTAAACTTCACCTGGGTTGACAAGTGTGCAATGGAAGGTCTTCTTGAGCTGTTGGTTGTTGACTTTGTGGCCCAGCGTGAGGTTACGGTACATCTCGTACCCCAGGATCATGACGCCTCCATCTCTCTGCCACTTCTGCAGGGCGATGTACCGTTCCTGGGGTCGCTTCAGAGTGGCTAACTCCGTCACCTACGACAAGTTTACGTTTAGAAGAAGTCTTGAGTATGTGTAGATCATGGGTCTCCAATCCTGTTCCTGGAGAACTCCCTACCTGTAGGTTTTCGCACAAACACTAATCTAGAACACCTGATTCTAGCACACCTAACCTGCCTTGTTAAGTTTAACCTGCGAGAGTCGTTACCTTGACTTTATCATCTCCCATGTTGTCTTGCCATTTGTCGAACTCGTTGACCCAGTTGAGGATAGTGTTGAGGGGACACACCACCAGAGCGGTCCTGAACATCAAGATCTTCGACTGCAGCATCGTGTGAAGGAAGGTTACAACCTGCGCGGAAAGACAAAGACACAGTCAGACAAGCCTCGGTGCGGACGTGAGAAGAGATCAGAGACGGTATCTCTCAAGTTTCAAGTTTTTTTTATTGTCAGGTGCACAGAACAACACAAGGTCAGACTGGGCACTGAAATTCTTGGGACAAGACAACGCAAGCAACCTGGCATAACATAACATATATAAGTACTAAGAACATAGATTACATCTATGATAAGCTAAAATAGAATGGAAATAAAATAATAATAAACCTCCTAAATATACACTGGACCCTGTCCATTACCTGCAGAGTCTTTCCCAGGCCCATGCAGTGGGCTAGTAGACACCCAGATCCAGGGGTGGTGTTAGCCTTCTTCACCGACTCACAACAGCAGTCCCATATGAACTGAACACCTGTCCAGGACACAACAGCACAACAGTAAACACAACGGCGATAATCATCAGACATCCGTGCGTGATGAGAAGACCGACCGACTGACCGTCGACCTGGTGGGGCTTCAGCCTGGTCACCAGGTTCCGGTGCACCTGGATGAGAGGCTCCTTGGTGGTTTCATCCTGGTCCAGCACCAGCTTGGTGGTGATGGGACAGGCCACCTGCGACTCGTCGTCTATCACGATGACCTGCGTGAGCGCCTGGGTTAGTCACGGAGAGAGACGGGATCAACAGCATACGTCAGCCCGACTCGTTTACCTCTCTCAGGTCCTCCCTGTTCTGCTCTCTTTCGGCAAGGCGTTTGCATCTCTCCTCCTCTTCCTTGAGAGCTCTCAGCGTCTCCGAGCGCAGGTGATCGTCGTCGATGATTTTACGGATCTTTTTGCGGCCTTTCGACGTCTCTTTGGAGTCGCCTTCCCCGTCGCCTTCCTGTTAGCAGAGGAAGCTCTGTCAATCTCCGGCCAATCACAGGGCCGAACAAGAACCCATTCAAATACAAGTATGAGACAATTTGATACCGAATCAGTATTTGAAAACCCCTGCACATAAACACACATTACATTTACATTTAGTCATTTAGCAGACGCTCTTATCCAGAGCAACTTACAGTAAGTACAGGGACATTCCCCCTGAGGCAAGTAGGGTGAAGTGCCTTGCCCAAGGACACAACGTAATTTGTCACTGACGGGAATTGAACCGGCGGCAACCTTCTGGTTAATAGCCTGATTCCCTAACCGCTCAGCCATCTGACCCCTATGACCTCACACACGATGAAGTGTGATTACACCTCTGAAGTTTCGTTGTTCAGAAACCTAACAGTTGGATAAATGACAGCAGGCGGTTACCATGTCCGTGCTCGAGTCAGACAGCACGATACACGACGGCTGCTGTTGCTTCTTCTGCAGATAACTGCGGAGGACTTCTTTCTCCATTTTGGACGATGATTTGGAGCTACAGAAAAACGTACACAAACGTAGCCCATAAAGACACTCAAGCGAAGGGCAACCAGTGATGGAGCTACGACTCTGAGAAAGAAAACACATTTACATACTTTTTGGGCTTATCTTCATTTTCATTGTCTTCTGATTGGCTCAGCTCCTCACTCATGCCAGATTTCTCTTGCTCCGATTGGCTGTCATCTTCACCACTTTGCGAATCTTGATTAGAATGGATATTAGATGTTAGACAAATCAACGTATATTAAAAAGTTGTTTCCAAGAAATGTCATCAACTGTGATTTATCCGATCGATCGCATCCACAAACCTTTGCTTCGCTCTTTTCTCCTGACCTGCTCATTCCCCTTCTCCGTCGGTTTGGGATCATCTAGGGTTCCCTCGTCGAGAGAGAGCTTGTGTCGGAGCAGGCGGTGTCTCCGCCCAGTCTTACTCTCCTCAGAGCTGGAACTCAGAGAGGTCTCTCCTGCAGCAGTGACAGCAAGGCACAGTCAAGAGAAACGGCTTCTTACTCCTCTCAACAGTCACAGACTTGGATGGTCCGTCCTGGAGGCTGCGTGAACGTTACTCACCTTCCTCGTCCACACTGTCGTCAGTCCTCCCTCCTCTCTGCCCCCTGCTCTTCCCTTCCTCTGACTCCTCGTCTTGCGTCGACTCTTCATCGGAAGAGAATTCTTCCCCAGAGGAGTAGTTGGCTTTGATCTGGGCCAAGAGCATTTTCTTGGCAATTCTTTTAAAGATAAGAGACAGAAGGGATAGGGACCTGAGGATCATTTTATGATCATCACATCCCTGCCAAGGCAGGCCTAGTCAGCTTGTATTATCAAAAAGACCCCTTTAAATGATTTAATCATGATCATGATTTAATGGATTCAATGGGTAATAATGAAACAGGAGACCCATTTACTGACACAAGTATTTAATGAACAAACAACGCAAAGCTATTCATTCATTTTTGCAGAAATGAACATTTTCACATCCGTAGAGGGACTGTGGTGGAAACTAACAACTTTAACAATGTAGGCAAGCTACATCACCCTCTGTGGACTGGTTTCTGGCCTATTTTGTGCTTTGTGTGGAGCTCCTGTACTAAGCTTCACAAACCTCTGGTCAAAACATACTAATTCTCGATCCCTCAGTCACCGGTGCGATGCAACAAAACCAAATTCCACATAAGGAAGACATAAGCCACATCAAGTGTATTCATTTATTACACCTCTTACAGATTTACAAAATGACCAGGGAAAGACGCATGCTCATTAAATAAAATAAAATAAACTACAGGCTATCATTACAGAACCTCTGGACTTAATCTAACACTATTAATAATAACAAAAAAAAAATACAATAAAAAAAATACAATAAAAAGTCTGTTGTTTTTCCTCACAAACGAGCGAGACTTCAGAAACGGGGCGGAAAACTTCAGTGATTAGTCCTGCCCTGTTCTGTGAACGAAACTGATCAACACGTGGTTTTTCAAGGACCAATCCTGTTGGCAGAGCAACACTAGGACTGAGGCTCCAGACGGAGCAACATGAAGAAGGCCGCTCTGACAAGGCAGAAACTAACAGCAGCAGCCTCAGAGCAGAGCCCCTACCTCATGTGTTAACACTAGGAAAAGAGAAAATGGAAGGAGAGAGAAAATGGAAGATAGAAAAGCACAAACAAAAAAACACTTCACTACAAAAGCAGCAATACTGTGTTAAGGCTGACTAGTAGTCAGTTCCATGCTGAACAAACTACAAGACTACAACCGAAGCGAGTTTTCATAACGGTGCCCAGAGGACAGAGACCTTTCATGATTCAAACATCTGTAAAAACATAGCACAAAAAAATTACCCAATGAGATTGGAGCATTCCCATGTGACTGAATAGACCAAGTGTCTTAAAACGTTGTCCTATGCAATTTAAACATATCACATATTTAATATGAAAAGGATGTCTGACTACTTACATGTATCCAGAATATGACTAAATATGTTGGTTCTACAGTTGGATAAGAAAAACTGTTGTCGGTTTTACTGACAAAAGTTACAAGAATATACATACAGGCGCAAGTCTCTCTTTGGTTGGCAGAAGGAATCTTTCTGCCTTTTCTTTGCATCAACGTGGGAGAGGCTTTCTTTAACACCCCCCCCCCCCCGTCTCCCCCCGTCTTCCACCCCCCCCGTCTTCCACCCCCCCGTCTTCCACCCCCCCCGTCTTCCACCCCCCCCCTGTCTTCCACCCCCCCCCCTGTCTTCCACCCCCCCCCCTTCCACCCCCCCCTGTCTTCCACCCCCGTCTTCCACCCCCCCCCCTGTCTTCCACCCCCCCCCCTGTCTTCCACCCCCCCCGTCTTCCACCCCCCCCGTCTTCCACCCCCCCCGTCTTCCACCCCCCCCCCCGTCTTCCACCCCCCCCCCGTCTTCCACCCCCCCCCCGTCTTCCACCCCCCCCCGTCTTCCACCCCCCCCGTCTTCCACCCCCCCCGTCTTCCACCCCCCCCGTCTTCCACCCCCCCGTCTTCCACCCCCCCCGTCTTCCACCCCCCCCGTCTTCCACCCCCCCCCTGTCTTCCACCCCCCCGTCTTCCACCCCCCCCGTCTTCCACCCCCCCCCCTGTCTTCCACCCCCCCCTGTCTTCCACCCCCCCCGTCTTCCACCCCCCCCGTCTTCCACCCCCCCCGTCTTCCACCCCCCCCGTCTTCCACCCCCCCCCCTGTCTTCCACCCCCCCCCGTCTTCCACCCCCCCCGTCTTCCACCCCCCCCGTCTTCCACCCCCCCCGTCTTCCACCCCCCCCGTCTTCCACCCCCCCCCTGTCTTCCACCCCCCCCCTGTCTTCCACCCCCCCCTGTCTTCCACCCCCCCCCGTCTTCCACCCCCCCCCGTCTTCCACCCCCCCCCCTGTCTTCCACCCCCCCCTGTCTTCCACCCCCCCCCTGTCTTCCACCCCCCCCTGTCTTCCACCCACTCCTCCTCCCTGTCCCCCCCCAAAGAGACGGTGGTTTTACCTGACTGCTCCGTTAAGACAACCGCTAAGCAGACTGATATATTACAAAATTATTTTTGAGCAACTACCAAGTTTAAATTACTTTCTAAGTCAAACTGTTGTGTTGTTTTGTGTGGGGGAATAGCAGATTCATAAGATCTGAGTTGAAAATCTGTGGAGTTCCAATGAATCATACAGAACTGCCCATCATAAGAGCTTCATACTTGCGTGACGGTCACATGACACCACTAAGTCACTTCATGACAGGTAAGTACAGGGGAAGACAATACTTTCGCGATGGGCGGTTTGGTTAAAACTCATTTAAAAGTCCCTTTTCATTGAGAACAACGACACGTAGTTATACTCAACCGATCTTTTGAAGGAAAACAAAAAACATGTCAGCTTACAAAGAGCACTAAGCTCTTGACATGTTTGGGTTCCAAAATGGAAACTGGTGCAAAAAAACAACAACTTAAAAACAATCTTCAATACAACGCATGCCAAATATGTATAAGAGTCAAGAAGTCATATCCAACTCAAAAGTAAAAATGCAGAAAAACAATAATAAAGGGGACATAAACATTTAAATACAGATGAATGTTGGATGAACTATGATTTATAACACAGCCTAAGCGAGGACCTTATTTTTTTCACCAAAAACTTATTTCGTTTTCATGTTATACTGTATGTAGTAAGGCCTACCGCAAGAACTTCAGTGCCCAGTGCTACCTTGTGTGATCTAATGACAAATGATAAATAAAATACTTTGACTTTGTACTGTATGTGAAGTTTAACCGCCTCAAAAATGTTTTTTTCAATAGTGTCTTCTGCGCTTTACAGCAAAATTCTAAAACCTAGAAGGTGTATTTGATAGCTGCTGGTTTAGCGCAGCTGCGTGTGAGGCGAGACTGGGACCGAGTCTTGAGAGCGAAGCGGTCCCCAGTTTTACTGGATTCAGGGCTTCTTGCTGTGGCTTTTCTCCCGTGCCTAGGGTGTGTTACAAACGCTAAGTCGTCTCTCTTTGAACCATACCTATTTTCTGGGTCATCATCATCATCATCATCCGCCGCCCCAGATGGCCCAGAGCAAGCCTGATCATCCTCTCCTACAGGGTGCAGAGAACAAACGTTTGTCAAGGGGTGGTTCACCTAACTTCATCCCTTCCGCTGTCAGTCAGTGTGATGTGGGAGGACGGGACAGTGTTGTCTGCAGGGCTGGAGATCAGAGGGGAGGGGAGGGACGGGGGCAGACTCACCGGAGGACTGGTGGAAGCTCGAGGGCCCTAATAAACACACATCCTCTGTGATGGTCTTGATCTTCTGGACGTCGACATCATCCCCGGAGTCAGAGTCCAGGTCACCTTCCTCGTCGCTCGTGGTTGAGGTCGGCTCTGTTTTCGTCTGGGCCCTGGGAGTGTCTGATGCCTTTTTGGGCCCCGGCCCTTGTCTGCTCGGCTTACCGTCCACACTGGCTCCCTCTGTCTGGGCCCTGCGAGGCGCCCCTCTGGGCGTCAGCTGGCTCAGAGCCTTGATCTCCTTCTGCAGGTCGGGGTCATCACTGGAGGAGTCGCTGCCTCTGGCTCTCTGGACCTTCGTCCTGTTCTCACTCTCGTCCGAGTCGGAGCAGCGGTCTTGGGTTTTGCGTTTGCGGACCATCCTTTCCGGGGAGAGCGGCTTGTTCTTGGTCAGTCCAAAGAGGCATTTCTTCCTCACGCGAGTGGAGCCCTCGATTTCCTCGTCGCTGTCGGCTTCGTCAGAGCCGTGTTTCACGGCTCCCAACTGCAGGAGAGCAGCGGGAACCTCGTCCGAGTCGGAGTCTTCCGTGATTTTGCCGACCTCTCGGTCCTCAACACCGTGAGCGGCATCGGCAGCGGGGTCGTCGGGGTCAGTGTCGCTCTCGCAGGCTGCGCCCGGAAGGGAGGGCTTGATTTGGTCGCCCGGGCGGCGCAGGGGGGTGGTCTTCACCCGCGGGGAACGTCTGTTGTCGTGCTCTTCTTCCACAACTAAACATTCTCTCACCTCAGCGGGGGGTTCGTCCTTGCATTCTGCCACGTCAGGGGCTTCGTCCTTCTCCTCTTCCATTTGTTCTTCCGTATCTTCGTCCTGCTCCTCCGTCTTCACGACAGCGTCGGTCTCCAGCTCGCTCGCTGGCGTCTCGTCCACGGCAGGCACGGGCGTGAGCTTCACCACTAACTCTTTCGTCACGTTGGCCGAACTTTCTGAAGGCTCTGCGGGGGTTTTGCGAGGCCTGCCTCGGGTCCGTCGCTGCATCGTCTCCCCTCCCCCCTCGGAAGACTCAAGGCCACCTTTCGTATCAGAGAACAACGACTCTCCGTTAGCTGTCGGGCCTTTGGAGTCCGAGTCGTCCTCCAGCACTTGCTCGGTGGCCATTTGCTTAGGTTCATTTAAGCAATTTTCGTCTGCGATATTCAGCTCCAACCCGGCCGGTTGAGTGGCGTCTGAATCTGGACACCCAGCTTCATCTTCACTGTTCAGCATTTCGAGCTCGCTGGCCTCCTTCAGGGCGTCCTCGAGGGCGTCGTGGGACGTCCTCAGATCTTTAAGCACGGACTCAAAAGACCTCAGGTACATTCGACGGTCGTTGGTTGTCTGTTTGTCTTTGCCGCTTTGGACGAGCTTGACAAATGTTGCGTTTAAGGAATTTGTGGAGTGGACTAGGAATTTGACCTTTTCAGTGAGATCATCTGGGATTGGTAGAGAGCTGCTGAACTCCTCATGACCTTCCATGATACTATGACTGCACCCACCCAAGTGCAGGTTTTGAGAGTCCCTTGGTATTGTGTTACTGAGTCCAGATTTATCATTTTCTCCTCTGCTCCTCTTACGATTTTGATGACAAAGACGTTCTAAGTTGTCAAGGACACTGTCGCAGGCGACCACCAGGTCTAACAGGGGTTCTGGACTGCATACATAACAGTACCATTTACTCTCCTCATCCAGAATCCCAGACAACTCTTTACGCCCCAAGTTCCTTAAAATACACTTCTTACAGAAAGCATTGCTGCAGAAATCACAACAGATCAAGTTTCCACCCTCCGCACACCACCTGTAAAAAAAAAAAAAAAACAGAAATGTAATATTGTAGTAAAAATCTGTTTACTTGCCAATGTTTTCTTCAGGATCATGTTGCATAACACAAAGCACAATAAATACCTGCACTGCTCATCCATACCATCTCCATCCTTGCTGATGTCATCGCTTGAGTAGTATTTGAAACATGACTGATGGAAACAGAAATGCACACTGAATCAGAATCCAACTGACAAAAATCATAATTAAATGACAGCCCACATACAGGTCACTGGATCTGGTACTTCCATGGCAGGAATAGGATCCACCCACCTTGCAAATAAGTACTTTAAGTACAGGGTGCTGATAAAAGGAGTCCCTCTGGAAGTGGTTCACTTGCTGTCCGCATGCAGTGCAACTCACTATTTCTAAGTGTTCACCTCCTACAAAACAGGTAAACAGAATCTTCAGAAGTTTGAATCTTGCATATTATTTTATTGGTAGCGATTTCCAAGCATATTTGCCCGATGTTGTCTATAGGATTGAAAGATATTCTAATTCAGAATTTGTTGCAAAACCATGTATAGTCAATAATGGCCTTAGTATTCAGAATTAACCGGTTTGGTTAAATACAATTAAAATAAATGAATAAGTAGCTGTCTCACCACCTCGTCTCCGGGGTAAATCTCTTTTCAGTGTTCCAGATCTGCGGCTTCGAAATTCAGGACCTCTGAAGTCGTCTCTGCCCTGGTCCACTGGTTCAGGCCTCACCACAACAGTGCCTGGGCACATTCCACAGGAAGTAAGGTATTTTCTAGTGCCTTCATTCCCACATTGAGTCTGACATACCACCAGAACTCATTAGGATTACAACAACAGTAGGCATAATCATCCTCGATCCTACAACTGAAATCTAATATCAGGGTTTGCTCCCAGAGGCCTGATTAGAGGCTACAACGATCAATGTTTTTACAGTTCTGTTCTGAAGGAAATAAGAGGAATTCATTGTTTCTTCTCCAGGCATCTATCCCACATCATTCAACTGGACAAGATGTACATCTGTAAACTTTAACATGCTATACTTTGGTGCACACTGTAACAAAGAAACAGAGCAAATAATTAAAAATATCTACCTTTTGGCAATCTGGTTACATCGAGACGACCATTTGAATTGAAGTCCAAATCCCAGTCTTCATTAGTGTCGTTTGAGTCACCAGATTCATCCAGGCCAGAATGTTTGGTGACAACTGAGGGTTTCCTGTAATTAGTAATAAAACACAAATACACAAAGTGAATAAAGTTTGGATGTGTTTCACTCACTGTGGGGCGGAACCAAAATGAAATCATAAAATCCCACCTCCGTGAACCGAGTGCTGCAGAAACCTTAGGAGTCTCTGCTGAAGTACCCACCTGAAACGCACACAACATTCAAAAACAGAGGATAATCTAGGCAACTAAGAATGGGTCTGACACAGTATAATTTAAATCGTTTATGGTAAATTTCATTTAATTGAAACTACTACCACAGTTTCAACTTTCTGACATGACTTTCCGTATTCATACCTCAGTATTATCTGATGAGTGGGGCAGCCCATTGCCCTTATTTTTTATACCTGTGAATCATGAGAAAACCAATTCAAGTTAAAACTATGATTTAGACAGTAACTGGTCTTAGGTCATAGCAGAATTAACGATTAGCTATGTTTGAATAGTTACCATCAGGACCTCGAGCCCCCAGTGAATCATCGTTATCATCCACTGATGAATAAGACAAATACTCGTGGAGTTTGGTGATCAACACATTGAGTTTGCTTGTACTGTCAGAATTAGAGTTGATGGATAGAGAGTCATTTCTAGATTCCACTGTGTGAGAATGCATGGACATTGTTTATGTAGGCTGTAAGTAGTCTACCTAGTTATCAACATAAGGACAAGTTAGGATAACAACATAGCAAGAAATAGCTACACTACTGTAGGTGGAGACAGTTAGATAGGAGACAGTTAGATAGTAAGGCAAAAAAGATTAAGTAAATCCTCGTCTGAAATTAGGTCTTACTGAATACGTAACCTGGAACGTAGACAGTCTTTAATTTAACAATAATCGCGAAATCGGAACTATTTAGCTAGATGCAATTTCTCAAATCGTTAGACCTTCGTGTGGTCTAGCTGTAACAGACACACGATATTAAACGGATATATAAGCATATGCTAACAAGCTTACTGCAACATTTTTCTTATCGTAATCAGCAGCTAATTGAAGTGTATTTTACTAGAACTAACGTTAGTTAGAAAGACATTGCATGCTAGCTAATGTTGAAGGTAGCTACCTTAGCACCTCTCCTGACATCTTCGGCGACCGTAAAACAAATGTGTGCACTTTATTTCCTCAATTTAAGTCCATAAAAAAAATATATAATAATACATCCAAAGAATTACATTTCTGTATCTTAACTCAATGCAGGAGTTTATGTGTATTTCTCAGTTTCACTCGTGGACACCAACGAGGCCAGGAGTTGGTTCCAAAAAAAAAGAATCGATATTTCTTCTTCTTTGATCGGCGGGTCGCTGCCACTTAAACCTGTATATTCCGCCACCTACTGGTCACTGAGTGTATGGACACCGGCCTCATCACATTGTCAGGGCATCAGAATCTATTTGAGGTTGGCGAGTATCAGACTTGAAGTTTCAGCCAACGCTCGTCGGTAGAGGGCACCCAAGTCCAACCAAAGAAATTATGAAAAACCGTTATTATTACCATTTGGCTCGGTGGCGCACAGTCGTTACAGACTAACTTAAGACCAAAGACTCATAGTAGCTCCTAGGGCCCATATAAACAGGCAAATTGTGGACGTTTTATCTCGTTATTATTTGTCTATATCTTTGAAGAAGCACAATGTAGTGTAGACTGGGCTTGTTTGAGAGATAGAACGACAAGCGGAGACAATCAGCGCTTTGCTGTGCTCGTGACAGCTGCATGAGATTCCCAAGTGTTGTGAGACAACAGGCCTTTGACCAAAGAACCCCTTTGATGGAGGCACCCTGCTAGCATAAAACGGTTGTTCAGAGGCTGCAATAAATATCTCCTAGGTGTCAATACATAACACATCCTAAAGGAATCATGCCCCTTTATCTCACGTAGAACTTGATGAATATCAATGTGTGGCCAAACAGGTGTCTCATAGGTCGCGACCTTTCACATACGTAAAGATGGCTTAATTTCCCAATTATATTGTACATATGTATGTAGGCTACAATATACATATTATGTATATGTAACAATTTATTTATCATAAATATGTATAACCTTAGTTCACTCTGACTTACTTTTGGAGTTAAATATAATCATTTTCTATTCATGAATTAATCTTGAATATCATGAAACCACGTAAAATAGGCTAACTTAGTGTAGGCTACATTTAATTTCGGAATTAATTGTCGTTCCCCTATGTGCTAGCGAATTTATTTGGCAATGGGCAATCTGCCATTCATTCCTCTGAGCACCTCAAGGGTTGTCGGTCGGTGGGCGGGGGAAGTGTACATTCCACGCGCTTACTTTTCCGTGGATGAGGGAGGAAGTCTGGTCTCGAGCTGGACGCTGTCTGGAATTTTGGGGGCATCAAAAGTAAGTTATTCTTACTTTTAGAGTGCAATACAAAGCACGTTATCTTGATTCATTTTATAAACGTGAGCGGTATAAACTTAAGCAATATATTTGTATATGTTTGAAACTTGTATTGGCTAGTTAGGTTATTTTACAGGTAGAGCTTGTTTCTAGCAGAGCTTGATGGGTTTGTGTAGTTGGTTTAGCAGCAGACAGCATATTACATTGTTAGCAGCTAGCTTGTTGGTTCTTTCAGCTAGCTTGCTATTAGCTAGCAGGGTTGCGAGCTATGTAGATGACTAAGTACATTGACCAAACGTACCTGGTTAAAGGATAACATTATGGGATTGAATTGCAAATGTTCAGTGAAGCAGTTTAGTGAAGGATTTGGATAATGTGAATATGTAATCCTTCCGGAGACTAGACGCGAGCAAAGAGGAGGGGAAACATGTTTTACCCGTAGACAATACACCCTTTTAATCACCATCTGCACCTGGAAGAATAATCAGCAGCAGCTAGTAATTACGTCTCGTGAAAATCTATAAACTTTTAGTTGTTTGCAAATTTCAACGTGCGTATAATTGTCAAGTAATCCACTATTGAGTTTCCCTGTGAAAAAACATAGGATACTCAAGACTCGTGCGTAACCATGGTGTTTTCCTGCCACATAGCTGATGTGTTACATAGCCCCATCCGTGCGCCTCGAGCATATGTGCGACAACTGCGCCCAGCCGTTGAGCGTTATTCAAATTATGCCAGACACTCTTGAATTTTAATTTCAGATTTGTGCTTAATATTTGACATAATAAAGAAAACATGGTAGTGTATTGATTTGGACAACGATAATAATTTATCATGTTTTCTGTGACATTAATATCAAAGAGGCTAACATCTGTTAAATACATTGAATTGTATAAGTTCGTCTGCCCTAAGTAGTCCAAAACCATTTAGTTGGGCTAAACTGCCTTAACTGTAGCCTGGTGACATTCTTTCTTGCGTATTTAGGATTCCTGTTTTCGCACCTGTGCTCGCAGGTGATGGTTGAGTGTCATAGGAAGGATGAATGGGTTCTAGTACATAGTTTTGTAGCGTAAGGTTTCAGTCCACGTGAGGGAGGAGATTGTATCTAAATCATTAACCCATCAGCGTGATTTTAAACGTTCTACGTTTATAACTTAGGTGAGTTGTTTGCTGTATTGGTTTATCATAATATTTATAATGTACACATGTAATCTAATCCTTCACTTTCGATTAAGTGTGACACATTCAGTCACTATTTGTTTTTCTATTTTGTGTAAGCAATCACCTTTACTTGAGCTGCACAGAATACTCACAAGCTCATGTATCATTGAGCCTGTACATATTGGAATATATACAGTTTGTTTGTTTGTTTACTTGATTTTTTTTTTTACTGTTTTACCTTTTCATACTGAAGCCCTGAGTTTCAGTTATAGGGTAAAGACAGTTGAAGCTGTTTGGCCGGTGGTTTTGCCAGACACAGCAAGCAGGTTATTCAGCTCATCGAGGTGTCACCGTAGAACAAACACGACCATGTTGATCCTGTGCTGTGTCCTCTAAACCACGAAGGAAGTCAAAAGCTCACGTTACCCACAAAGTGTGAAACAGACCGGGCAGAAAATCTCTGTGTTCCTGTCGGCCATGTTGGGTGTGTTTGTAGCCTGTGTCCCAACCACACTTGGGAGGGGTTCAGATTCTATTTGTGAGGCTTACGTATGCGTTCTAATTGAGTGGGTGAAGCCGGGCAGGCCTGCTGGCTCTGCCCTTCCCCTCCCATCTGGGAACCCTTCCCTGAAATGAATTGACGGAAAGATCGGTTGAAAGATCTAGTAAAGAGTGCTGACGTTTTGTTGTGGCTTAGCGATTTACAGCTGGCACACATTCACACTGTCTTTGAGGATGGATCTAGCATTGCGATCTCACCACTCAGCCTTTGAGTCACATAGTATAGCCGTTTTATAGTCCTGACTGAAAATATGGTGTTGTGCTGTGATTTGATGAGTACTTTTAAAGCTGCTGCTTTAGCAAAGTAGGCTTTACTTTGCTAAAGCAGCATTTGAATACTGAATTTGAGTAATATCACTAGCTGTGATCATGCACATGCTCATAGGTAAATTGACTTTGTTCATGTCAAAGGGCTTGGTTTCTCTCTAGCTGTTTATGGTGTTATCAACTGAAAGCTTGTCAAAAAACAGCCTTGCCCAGCTGTCAAAAAAACAACAACTGTGTCTGGACCCCCACACTTGGTCCCAGCATTTGCTTTTCTCATCTGCGTCTTCATAGACCTGGTGATGTATCAGATTACAAGCCCCCTATTCTTCTGTGCTACTAGAGATTAAACTCATTCTGTGTGTTCTGTATACTTAACCTCTCTCTCTCTTGCTCCCTGCCTCTTGACCTCTGCTTCTCTCCCTCTTTCTCTCTCTCCCTCTTTCTCTCTCCCTCTTTCTCTCTCTCCCTCTTTCTCTCTCTCCCCCTCTCCGTCTCTCTCTCTGTCTGGGGTGTGACAGGAGTTGGCATATGAGGTTATGTTTAGACTGGTTTGGTTCCAACCGTCGAATTTCACATGCATTACATTTGTATTGTAATTTATTTAAATGTTAACTAACAATAGACATGATGTCACCTAAGGGGAAGTAGACCTTCTGGATTCAGGGAGGAAATGGCTTCTGTCTGGAAAAATGCCTAGGATAGTTTGGTTTGAATGTTGAAACACAGCAGTGAGCACCACATGATAGAAACAGAAGGGCCGACTGACCTCTGGAGGTTGTGCCTGTCAAGTACTTCCTTTCCTTCAGACTATCAATGGCCCTCATTCATGGCAATTATTTAATTTCTGTAGTCTTTTGTCCATTGTCTTGTAGCATGTGTTCCTGGGGTGCAAATTATGAGAAGGGACATTGATTTCATACAGATACAACTGTAAGGTATTTCAGGGTTGGTACAGATATATTTTTATAAGGAATATTTATTATTTATAATTGTATAAACATTGAAATGACCTACCTGCAACTGCCTACATTCTGTACTCATTGGCATGTGACAAAAATGGTACAGCAACCGGGACAGTGGTCATTTCTCATGTGTAGAGGCTTGGTATATCCCTCACTTAGAAAGGATTACTAGGCCTAATAGTACAGATGGTACTCTTACTGCACTCATGTGGGCCTATGAGGGAACTGATCCAGTTAGAGTTACCTAACTGTTACCAAACGTGGCAAAACTCTACAATCATGTTCTGCGAGCAAGACTGAAGGAATCCAGGCCCAGTCTTTGGGGAGCAATGATTTGCAAAAACTTTTGAGCAAGTATTGCTGATAGGAAAACACTTTTTTTCTGTAGGAAAAATTATGTTCTTAGCCAGAGTAATTGCAGTCTAAACTCTTTTGTGTTGCCAGAGCCTTTCTGCGTCCTTTTGATCGTAGAGGAATGTTATCATTCTGGTTTAGCCTTGGGTAGCCTGGAGAATGAAAACAATATGCCACTCACCTCTGTTACAACTGAAGCACATTCAACACAGACCTGCCACTTCCTACCACAAAACAGAGAACTACACTTTCAAGTTCTCTATTTAGAACAAATCAAACACGTTTTATGTTGGGAGTCATGGTGTGTGAAAAGCCTCAAATAAAAAAATATTTTTAAATGACCTCCGCCACCCTTAACTCAACCACTACAGAAACCAGGCTTCATTAATACAGAAGATCTTTCAAGTACAATAGACCAACAGGACTAACTACATTCTGTAGAAAGTATAATATCTGTGTGCTGGAATTAACCTAGGTTTTGAGTTGGTAGTCATTGGGTGGTGGTAGTCATGTGAACAGCCCTTTGTAAGCTTTTCACAGAACATCCTCAGGTGAAACATAACTCTATAGTAGGCTTGTTCTATAATATCTTGCTAATTAAATGATCACATTAGAGACAATTTCATAGTCTAAAATCTATCCCCTCCTTCTGGTGTTTTTTTCCTGTTAAAATTATTTGAATAAACAGTCAAAGCTATCTACTGGTGTTGCTATGGTTCTTAACTGCCACTTCCTTTTCAACAGCAAAAGAACCATTAGTTCACAAAATCTGTTTGACATTGAACAGCTTTATGTCGTTTAGTTGAGTCAGACGGTGTTTTTTGTTTTCCACATTTCAGCGAACCTTGAAGTGACTTCCAGTAGATCTGCAGTTAGTTTGACTCAGTTGTTTTTCATGCCAGTAATGTTAAGGCCAAATGGAGTCTAAATATTCAACAGGATTAGTCTTTACCCCGTTATCAACCCCCTGCCCCGCCCCCCCTAACCAAAACAACCCAACACACTTTGACCAGGAGTAGAGAAATGGATGCTGACATGCCAGTTTAGTCATGTGGCTGACTCTGCAGTGGAGAGGCAGCGCTATAGAGGCAGCGCTATAGAGGCAGCGCTATAGAGGCAGCGCTATAGAGGCAGCGCTATAGAGGCAGCGCTATAGAGGCAGCGCTATAGAGGCAGCGCTATAGAGGCAGCGCTATAGAGGCAGGACGTTTTTGAGTTGTCTTGACCTTTCCCCTCTCTGCAGGAGCCAGCTGTCTGACTCACCAACTCGGGTCGCTTCGTCAACATGGCTGGAAAGATCTGCAAAGATGAACTAGAAGAACTGAGAGAGGCCTTTGGGAAAGTTGGTAAGTCGTTTAGGATTTTCCACAGTGTTCTACGTACTCAAACGTCTGACACAGTTTTTTTAAGGCTTCTTTAATTTTGTCTACGGAAGCCCCCCTGTTTACCTAGTGAAAACTCTGACTAACACAACATCCTGGGTGTCTTGTCATCGCAGACCTTGACAGTAACGGCTTCATCTGTGACTATGAGCTCCATGAGCTGTTCAAAGAGGCCAACCTCCCTCTGCCGGGATACAAGGTGAGGGAGATCATCCAGAAGCTGATGCGTGAAGGAGATCGCAACAAAGACAACAAGATCAGCTTCGAAGAGTTTGTGTCCGTAAGTAATGCGTCTGTAGAGCGTCAACTTTACGGGTAGTTGGCATCAGCAGGTCAACTTTTACAAGCTGCCACCGGCAGCTGGGACGATGATGTCACTCATGGCTGCTTGTGTGTAGCGAGTTTCCTCTCAGTCTCACTCTGACTCCATAACCCTGTCTGGCCGGCCCTCAGTCTCACTCTGACTCCATAACCCTGTCTGGCCGGCCCTCAGTCTCACTCTGACTCCATAACCCTGTCTGGCCGGCCCTCAGTCTCACTCTGACTCCATAACCCTGTCTGGCCGGCCCTCAGTCTCACTCTGACTCCATAACCCTGTCTGGCCGGCCTACAAGTCATGTGGCTTTTCTATTCCCAGACCAGGTAGTTGAAAGGGACATTTGTATCGATTGTGTGTTTCACCGCACAGTGCGTATTTTCTCTGTCTCTCTCTCTCTCACTCTCTAAGAAAGAGGAAATGAGGTCAGCACAGTTGTGTTGGTTCCAGTGTTTGTTTTCTCCCTTGAGGAGGCAGCAGTCTTAACAGACCTGTGTTGCTGTGGTCTCCTTGTAGAGTAATGTGACCACTGGAATCCAGAAGAAAAAACCTCATCCGTAATCTCGCTATTTTAGGCCATTTCACATAGCTCCATGATGAGTTGGACGTTTTCTTTTTTAGTATTAATATTATTCTATTTTTTTCATCCAAGGATAGCCACAGCTGTGTGTATTTGCAAGTTTGCTGTAGGCTTGCATGATTTAATTCGTTTTTCTGTTTTCATTGGCCGTTTTCGGTATGGTGTGATGTGGGGGTGAGGTTGTTCAAATGTAACCAGCGATATCAAGCAATGGTAGTGCCAGCATTAGAAGACAACAGAATATGTGGTGTTATCTGTTGAGACTATTTCAATGACGACAGATAAGGATAGGATTGCAGAGAGAAGTGCTTCGTGTTGTTTTGAGATCCCTGCCTTTTTATATCCTGGCTGGAGTGCCCAGCAGCTGTAACCTGACACAACATGTCCTTGTGTTTGTTTGCTGCTCTGTGTGCTGACAATTTAAATGTGTCACTCGTCCCCCGGCTGAATGGCTCATTGTGGCTTCAATCCACACAGAGGTCTTGAGGTGTGAGGTCACGAACGGGCCGGCGAACCTCCCAGAGCCAGGAGGAAACCGAGCAGTCAGCTGCTTGTTTTCTTATTGTGGAGGGTGGAATGTAACAGGTTTAGAAGCGAGGACTCGTTCTTTGATACACAACGACGTGACTTCCTGGTCAACATCCATGTTGTTGTTGCTCTGCCCTTCCCAACTTAGATGACCCAGAACCACAGAACCGGAAAAGAGCCACTGGTCAAGAACACAGTCTTATCATTTTCCCTCCTTCCCTTTCTGGCATGGGACATCCCATAATGAGTTAGTGGTTGTTGGTTACAAAGCTGGAGTCAAGTAGTCAACTTCACTTTTACTGAGTGTAATGTAAAAAAAAAAAAACATGTTTTCAAGACGGCTTCTTCTGTAATGTTTCATTGTGTCTCAGCACCGGCTCTTGTGCCCCCCGTCCTGCATGTTCTAGATGTTTCTCTGTCCTGCATGTTCTAGATGTTTCCCTGCTCCAACACACCTGATTCAAATAAAAGTTTGTTTTCAAGCTCAGCAGAAGCCTGGAAACGACCGTACATTCATTTACTGTGTGTGTTGGGACAGGGAAACATCTAGAACATGCAGGACAGAGAAACATCTAGAAACATGCAGGACAGGGGGTCCTGAGTAATGGGGCTCAGAGTCAGTGCTGTAATGCACCTCCACCTCTGCTGTAATGCCCCTCCACCTCTGTGCTGTAATGCCCCTCCACCTCTGTGCTGTAATGCCCCTCCACCTCTGTGCTGTAATGCACCTCCACCTCTGTGCTGTAATGCACCTCCACCTCTGTGCTGTAGATATTCCAGGAACTGAAGAGCAGTGATATCGCTAAAAGCTTCCGGAAGGCCATCAACAGGAAGGAAGGGATCCTGGCCATCGGAGGCACGTCTGAGCTGTCTAGCGAAGGAACACAGCACTCCTTCTCTGGTACGGTCACACGGGACTGGAAGTTTCTAGAACACCTCAGCATTCCGTACTGTGTAATGATGATGATGATGATGATGTCTTAAGGGCCAGTCAGTGTTGATGTATTTTGTAATAATTGCGTCCGTACTGAAGATGAATGGTGCAGCCTGAGATCCATGAAGGGTTACGCAGGGTTTAAATCTGACTGAGGGAGTTTCCTTCTCTTCGCGTCTTCTCTCCCTGCTTTCATGTCTCTCACCAACTGTCCTATCAATACATAAAAGCTTTTCCCTGGTCACCTGTGTAGAGGAGGAACGCTATGCCTTCGTCAACTGGATCAACACAGCGCTGGAAAAGGACCCTGACTGCAAGCACGCGCTGCCCATGGACCCCGACACTGACTCCCTGTTCAAAGCCATGGGCGATGGCGTGGTGCTCTGGTGAGTAAACCTGTCGTGATGTTAAATAACGACACTTCCTGCGTTTCCCCCCCGAGCTGCCTCGTAACCCCCCGCCTTGTCTCTGTGTAGTAAAATGATCAACCTGTCGGTGCCAGACACCATTGACGAGAGGACGATAAACAAGAAGAAGTTGACTCCGTTTACAATCCAGGTTTGTAGCAGCTGCGCACCCTGAACAAACCCTCCGAGCTTCACGCCCCGGAGCCGTCTCACGCTGAGCGCTCACACTGTTCAAAATACAGTTGAATGCAAATACTGGGTGGAGACATTTTGAATAAATGCGTAAATTGAAGTGATAATATGAACTTCCTTATATAAATAGAGCCTATTCTGGCCTTTGGCACAGACTGGGTGGTTTCTCCTCCTCCCCAGATGGGTGGTTACTCCTCCTCTCTCCTCCTCCCTCCTCCCCGCTCCTCCCCAGACTGGGTGGTTTCTCCTCCTCCCCAGACTGGGTGGTTACTCCTCCTCTCTCCTCCTCCCTCCTCCCCGCTCCTCCCCAGACTGGGTGGTTACTCCTCCTCTCTCCTCCTCCCTCCTCCCCGCTCCTCCCCAGACTGGGTGGTCTCTCCTCCTCCCCGCTCCTCCTCAGACAGTGTGATTTCTCCCCCCTGCAGGAGAACCTGAACCTGGCCCTGAACTCGGCCTCGGCCATCGGCTGCCACGTGGTGAACATCGGGGCGCTGGACCTGCGGGAGGGGAAGCCTCACCTGGTGCTGGGCCTGCTGTGGCAGATCATCAAGATCGGCCTGTTCGCAGACATCGAGCTGAGCAGGAACGAAGGTGAGGGGAGGGAGGGCAGGTGAGGAGAGGGAGGGGAGGGGGAGAGGGAGGGGAGGGGGGGCAGGTGAGGAGAGGGAGGGGAGGGGGAGAGGGAGGGGAGGGGGGGCAGGTCAGGAGAGGGAGGGGAGGGGGAGAGGGAGGGGAGGGGGGGCAGGTCAGGAGAGGGAGGGAAGGGGGAGAGGGAGGGGAGGGGGGGCAGGTCAGGAGAGGGGGAGAGGGGGGCAGGAGAGGGAGGGGAGGAGGAGGGAGGTTAGGGTTAGGGGTGTGTCATCTGATGAAGCCTAGAGAGTTTCAGTTGTTTGTCATCAGTTGTATGACTTGGAGAGACGTGTGTGTGTGTGTGTGTGTGTGTGTGTGTGTGTGCGCTGCGCCCCAGCGCTGGCGGCCCTGCTGAGGGACGGGGAGACTCTGGAGGACCTGATGAAGCTGTCCCCAGAGGAGCTGCTGCTGCGCTGGGCCAACTACCACCTGGAGAACGCCGGCTGGCAGAAGATTAACAACTTCAGCTCAGACATCAAGGTGCGTGGTGCCACGGTCAGGTGACCATGGGGGTAATGGATGTCTGGCAGCTAAGACTGGAGGTCATGAATAATAGACTGGAGCACTTTTTCCTTTCTGCAGGGAATCTTGAAATGGACTTTGAAATGGATTCCCAACATTTCCTTTCTCAATACAGTGACTGTGCTTGTCTGTGTTTCTGACTGAGTGTATCTTCTCTTTAGCTGACAGGCATTTCAACCTGTAAAGGTACTTTATAGATCAACTTTCTTGCTGTGTAGGAACTGACAACAGCTCCATACATCAGTCATCCAGAATAGAGCATTAATATTCTCATTACCTCCACGATCACTGCATCACCCTCCACTGTGTCGCTCCGTGTCTCAACTCCTTGTGTTCTCATGTGATGCATTACCTTGCATGTCATGCGTAGTGATGTCATATCCCATCCCTGTCTCAGGCGAAGTGTGTAGTGATGTCATAACCCTGTGGTGTGCTTCCTGTTTCAGGACTCCAAGGCCTACTTCCACCTTCTGAACCAGATCTCCCCGAAAGGCACAGAGGAAGACCAGCCTCGCATCGACATCAACATGGCTGGCTTCAGCGTAAGAACCAGGAAGTGGCCACACAATGTTTACCTTCAGGAGAACCAGGAAGTGGCCACACAATGTTTACCTTCAGGAGAACCAGGAAGTGGCCACACAATGTTTACCTTCAGGAGAACCAGGAAGTGGCCACACCTTGTTTACCTTCTGGAGAACCAGGAAGTGTCCACACCTTGTTTACCTTCAGGAGGTTCAGATGATCCTATGATCATCCGGTGATCCTCTCTCTATGTCTGCGCCCAACAGGAGAAGGACGATCTGAAGCGGGCGGAGAGCATGCTGCAGCAGGCCGACAGGCTGGGCTGCCGGCAGTTTGTCACCCCAACCGACGTCATCAGCGGCAACCCTAAACTCAACCTGGCGTTTGTGGCTAACCTGTTCAACAAGTACCCCTCCCTGACCAAGCCTGAGGGCGAAGATATCGACTGGGGGCTGCTTGAAGGTAAGTGATGAGGGATACCGGTCTGTCAGACGGTCATGTGACTGTCCTGTTCCTCCTTCTTACGTTAACGCTCCTCGTTCCTGTGTGCTCCTCAGGTGAGACGAGAGAGGAGAGAACCTTCCGGAACTGGATGAATTCTCTGGGTGTGAACCCGCACGTCAATCACTTGTATGGGTATGTACGCCAAACTCAACCCATCATCTGTGTTTAGTGGCCTTTTTTGTGAAGTGAATCCTAAGTGAAGTGTGTTTGTGTTCCTCCAGGGACCTGCAAGACGCCCTGGTTATCCTGCAGCTGTATGAGAAGATTAAAGTTCCTGTGGACTGGAACAACAAAGTGAATAAACCACCGTACCCCAAGATAGGGACCAACATGAAGAAGGTAGACTAACTCCTCATCCAGCTCAAACAAAACAGTACGATTAGTTTCTGTCAACACAAAATGACTCTCACTGCCTAAAACAAAAAAGGTGATGTTATTGTTTGTCAATCTTTCGATCCCGTCTGCCCCCTCTCTTTCTCCCTCTACCTCTCTCTCTCTACCTCTCTCTCTCTACCTTCTTCTGGACAGCTGGAGAACTGTAACTACGCCGTGGAGTTGGGCAAGACAACCGCCAAGTTTTCCCTGGTTGGCATCGGAGGGCAGGACCTGAACGATGGCAACGCCACCCTGACGCTGGCCCTGGTCTGGCAGCTGATGAGGAAGTGAGTCACCTGGTCTGAGCCTGTCTGAGCATGCCCAGAGAGCTCTCTAGCTGTTCCCAGGATTCAGTTCACCAGGGAAGAAAGATCAATGCTCTCTGAAAATAAGAGATTAGTGACACCTCTTTTTTTTTTTTTTTCACTTCACGTTGACTCATAGTCATGATCTTTCAGCTCTCCTGTGACCCACCCATGTCCCGGTTATGGATGTTCTGTCGACCTGCTAGGTTGGGCGTGCTGCTGGGTGACGAAGGGGGTGCGTGTGCACAGACTAGAATTCCCTGTTTTGGCTCTGTGCTATCAGAGGCATCAGGACTCGTCAGCGGTATTTACGACCTGCTGGGTTCTTCTCCTGTGCAGTTGTGTCTGCAGGGTTGATCAGAGTGCTAGACGACACTGGTCATGGTGGAAGCAGTGAGGGTTGAAGCTGACAGCCTGTCTGTTGCTTCCTCTGGAGGGTGGTGTTGTGTGTGTTTGCTGTTGGTCTGCTGCAGGCTGGCTTCGCTCTGTCCTTTTATTTTTGATTCCTAATCCCTAAGGGTACAAGAGGCATTTGTCCCTTGCCAATACGTTTTTAGTAATTAAAAACATCTTCCTAATTGCCTTTCCCAGGACTTGTTCCGTAAAGCTAGTTTACCGAATAAGACAGGCTTGTGTCAGGGAAAGTAACTGTCAAAAGCCTGCCTTATTTGGTAAACTCGATTTGATGAAACTTGCCACTGGTAAAATGAAAATGCGCTCATCCCCAGATACACGTTGAATGTACTGGAGGACTTGGGAGATGGACAGAAGGCAAACGATGACATCATCGTGCGATGGGTCAACAGCACCTTGACAGAGGCTGGGAAAGCAACCAAGATCTCAAGCTTCAAGGTTCGTCGAGATGTTCCACAGCAAATTCATGTCGCTTGCGCACCTGTTTTGTTTGTTTATGACACTTATTTATCACAGTTTATCATTCACAGTCCCATTCAGTTTACAATTTTTCTGTTCTCTGTATATATTTATCTCCAGTGTTAACTATCACTCCAAATTCATGACTATTTACTGCCACCAAACTTCTACAGACCAAATATGGTTCAGCAAGTGCACATTTTCTTCAATAAATGTACAATTTCTCAGAGCATTTAATGCTTAATTAATTTAAAATGTCCCCTGGGGGCGCCTGGGTCCAAATCCAGTCTGCCTTCCCTGCCTTTCCTGTCACACTAACAAACTATCTGATAAAGCATGAAAAAGCTGTATTCTTAATGTCCCCTCGGTTGTCAGGACAAGGAGATCAGCACCAGTCTGCCGGTGGTGGACCTGATCGACGCCATCCAGCCAGGCAGCATCAGCTACGACCTGGTGAAGACTGGAAGCCTGTCTGCAGAGGACAAGCTGGAGAACGCAAAGTAGGTCCCAGCCAATGGCAGCCGATGGAACCACAGTACAAACATTTAGAGGATTGAATCATGGCTGAAAGGTTTATAGAATCAGTAGAAGAAACAGAGTCATAGTTGTACATTTAATAGAATCACTGTAGAAAAACCGAAAACCATTGAATTTTACAATTAATTTACATCTGTTGTCTTGTCGCCATGGAGCCCCCTGAGACCTGCTAACCGTGAATCACCCTGACCCTGCTCTCCGTCCTAGATACGCCGTCTCCATGGCGAGGAAGATCGGCGCCCGGGTCTACGCCCTCCCGGACGACCTGGTGGAGGTCAAACCCAAGATGGTGATGACCGTGTTTGCCTGCCTGATGGGCCGGGGGATGAAGCGAGCCTAGGACACGCCCCGCCCTGCCCTCCCCCCAGTCCTGCCCGCCCCCCAGCCCCACCTACCCCCCCACCACTCTGGCCCTGCCCGCCTAACCCCCCCCACCCCCCCGCGCTACCGGGTCACAGGAATGAAGATCATCAGGAATTTGTGATGAGAATGATGTTACCAACAGACATTTAAGACCCTTCAATCAATCAAACCCTACTATGTTCATGTCGCTATTTTCCACCTCTGTGGAAAGCAGAGGTGTGTTTACTTACTGCTAAATGAAGGGATGTCCTCCTCAGACAGGAAGACTAGATTCTAGTTTTCTGAAAACGGAGGACTTGGTATGATACTTCTCAATATGCAATATGCCTTGTTGATTATTAATGTATAAGATGCTGACTTAAGTATGTATTCTCCTGCTCCCAGTTTGTCGTCTCAGACCGGTCGTATGTTATAACCATCATGTTTACACAAACGCATAATTCACATATTGAACGGCAGTGCTTGAATTGGCGAGCTGAAGTTTGAGAGGTTATGGGTTCAGGTGTTAGCACCTTGAATAACAGTAGAGACGATCTTTCAGTTATTGAAGTGCATGTATGTCGTTTTGAAACTGGCGTCATTAATAACTACATATCTCTATGCAGAAGCCATGTACCGACCAAGCCTGATGCGTGTTATTGTATTTGCTTTTGTTCCTTTTTTGGGGATTATGGAAGAGTTGAGAGTGGTTTGGTGTCTGACTGTCTTTTGTATTGGGATTATAGATTTGTCTTTATTATGTTGGATGAAAATGAAGGGCTTTCTAGTAGTTCAGTGCTTGTGCTGAGCTGGCTTGTGTGTGTGTTCATGTCTGCCTCTTCTGCCTTGAGGCGGCCCTACCTATTCTTTTGTACTCGACGTCACCCTCGGAAAAAAATGTAGCAACAATATCTTAGTTCCAGGTAGCTTCATGTGTACATGGTAACTCCTGTGCAAGTGCTTTATATATAACAATAAAAAAAGGAAATGAGGAAAGAAAAACGAATCCCTTTTTTAATTGAACTTTGTGAAACGGATTGTGTCTACTGAGGAAGCTGATAATGTTACTGACATAACACAATATATTGATATTAATCACTTCAGGATTGAAAGCAAGGCTTCCCACACAAGGAGGGAGTTTCGTGGTCAGAAAGCAGTGCTTACTGTTTTTATGACATCCTACAAAACAGTTGCACTGATTGGCTTAATTTCAGTCTTGTTTTGTTCGTGTCTTTGCGGTGTACTTTGGTGTGAAGCCTTCTGAGACAGAAGTCACTGAGGACCAGCTTGGCTGCCGGCTTAGCCCCTCTGTGGACATGACAGAAGGTGACTCCTGCTCTTGACTAAGACACTTGGCTGTGTTGGTTTGAAAGGCGTCCAGCCCTCTGTTGCTACCCTAACCCTTAACCCTAACCATACGAAGGACTACTTCTGTTCTGCCAATCACACTTGACAGTTGGCTGGATGTTTTGTATCAGAGGTGTTGCGATTCTGTGTTTGAGAAGTGATTATACAGAAGGGACTACCAGTGGAAAAATGTTCTGTCGCAGCTCACTAGCTTGTATCCCAAACAGATGTCAAAACTGCCTGTGACAATCACCCTCTGGGTTTTCCAGAAGATTCTCATTCTTTCAGTGTATGTTTGGTGTGTTGATTCTGCCACGGTCTGTCAGAGAGCTTGATGAGAGAGGTGATGGGAGACAGCTGGCTCTCCTGGGCTTTGTCACCGATAGTGCCACAGTACTGAGGTGTCTGAGCTCAGCTACTAGCAGTCTGAGGCAGTCAGAGACTTGAGATCCAATATAAAGGGTTATATAGCAAAGCTAAATCTCTGTAGGTGATGAGGGGTCACTCACCAGAGACCAAAGTGATGACTGGTTGTAGCTAGGATTATCTTCGAGAGAGACACCTACTGCAGCAGGGTAGAACAAACATTTGCCCCCCATCTGGAAGAATATATATATTATATTATATATATATATATAAATCATATATCTTTCGTCCTCCCTCCTCCCCCGTCTGCATTTCCCCGCCCCTTCTCTACCCTTCCGCTCATCCTGCTCTGCCAAAGCCAGTCCCTCCTTGAGACCAGGTAACATGCAGGTGGACCTGTCACACCTGCGCCGAGGTCAGGTGAGCAGGCGTCCAGAGATGAGACACGCTGGAGAGGGGACATGTTGATGGAGAGAGGTGGAGGTACGCAGCCTGTTGGCATCACTGAGGGCAGCATGCGCTTCCGCAGATTCAACCACTCTGCAAGGAATTAGTTGTACTGGAAAGGAACCCTGGATTAATTTGTGACATGACAAGGACCTTGCTGGACTGACTGGAGTGGAGCGCCTTAAGAACTAGCTGGTGAGTCTCTGAGTCACCTCAGGTCCATCTGCAAACAATTCTCTCCTACAGCCTGCGATCCCTACAGATAAACACCTTAGTTTAAATCAAACACCCCTTGGAAATCACACAATAATTCATTTTAATAGACTATCGACTGTGGCAACTTGCGTGTTATTGTTTAGGCAGCATGTACAGGACACACAGTGTTCAGGCATTCTAGGAGATAATCCACCTGTTGTGAGCTGTGATGATGCAGGCAGCTGTCTGGGGAGCAGAGCTGCCTTGCTAGCTGAGTGCAGCCCCTGGCTGTTTGTTTTGCTTAATGATCTTCAAATTACTACAACAAGGGTAACAGTGATCTAAACACCAAACTAACTGTCTGCCTCTTCTTTATATCGAGTCGATGAATTGTCATCTCCTTCTCTGTTTTCAGTGGTATTTCTTTTTTTATATTTATAAAAAGACATAAAGGTTGGTAAGAAATCATTCAAACGTCTTCTTTAAAATTCACGTAAAAAATTCCTACATATGTCCGTATTTTTCTATGTATGTTTACATGTCTAAGTCCTTTTTGTATCCTTGTACCAGTTCTGTCTTATTCTTTATGAGATGTGTGAGAGCTTCGAAATCCATGTCAGGGGGAGGAGATCATTCGAGTAAAACACCTCGCTACATACCTTTGTATCTCATTTCCTGTAAAATGCAGTCTCCCACCCATAAGTATACAATCTTGGTTGACTTAAGTGGTTGCTATGGGTGATCAGCCGGTCGCCACGGCGACCACAGTTTCTCCGGGAGGCCCCTGATGAGGCGGTCCCGGCAGGCCTCCATCCCCCATGCGCCAGCGTGTCAGACACACCCGGTAAACACAGGAGAGACGAGCCCAGCAGCCGCAGCCTCTCCCTCTCTCCTCCCTCTCCTGTAACGCCTCACCTCAGTTCAGAGGAGATGTCGAAGCAGCCTAATAAAAACACCTCCCGGCGTCGCCGGGACAACACCGGTGCGCGTACGGTACCGGCCCTGACGCAGCGGCGCAGGTTTGAATCCGGCTTGGGCCCTTTACTGCATGTCTTCCCTTTCTCTCTCTCTCCCCTACATCCCCTGTCCATCTCAACAGTCTAATAAAGTGTTTTTTTTAAGCCAAAAGTATATATAATTTAAAAATAAATAAATAACACAGATAGATCCCCAGACTTGTGGTGGTGTGTTGGGGTCAGGTGACAGGTGATGTCCTCTCCCTCCACAGCTGAAGATGACGGGGCAGGTAGCCAACAGAGACGTGTCTCCTCATCGCCTCTCGGTGAAGACCACGGTGGAGGAGGAGAGCGAGAGAGCAGACAGCACTCTCAGCAGGTAGTTCAGTTAAAGCACAGCACAGAAAACATTTCCCTAATCCTCCACACCTCCTGCCCTCACAGCCATATCCCAAAACAAACCACCCATAACGATGAGCAGCGTGCGTAAATGAATACCCGCTCCTGTTTAACGCTGAGGCCTTCTGGGTCCGTGTCCGCCTCTGTTCGTCAGGGTGCCGTCAGCGTGCGATGACACGTCGTCAGAGCTGCAGAGAGTGGCGGCGCTAGACCCTCAGGGGGGGAACTCCAGGAACTCCTTCAGAGGTCAGGGGGCACTCTCTAGGTATGTATGAGACGATGACATGCTCGTCCTGTGGTACGTTTGAGCAGGAACACCACAGACTGAGGTAGTCTCCTGCATCCAGGGGGTTTTCTCATCTGCCTCAACCTATCCCCTCACCCCATCTTATATCTTCCTCACCCTGCTCCTCTCTGTCTTACCTCCCCTCCTCTCTCTCTCTCCATCCCAGACTGGTGACCCTGGTAGTTACTCTGAGGGAGTGGGCCCATAGGAGTCTTCAGGAGGAGGAGCAACGCCCAGACTCCTTCTTGGAGCGTTTCAGGGGCCCTGATGTGAGGACCGCTCCGAGTCGCCTCAGCAACACCCAGCTCGACGCCAACGGCAACCAGACCAAAAAAAGCTTATGGTACATTCTGACTGTCTTGTGGTTTGCGTGAAGCAGTTCAAATCAGGGCCGTGTAAATCAGAAGGCAGTTATTGTTTAAGAAGGCCTACAAGCATGCGATGGAAGTTTGGCACTGGGATCGCTCTTAGGTGAAACTGAAGAGGTGTGAACATCTGTGATTTCAGGAAAAAGTGGGATGTGTTTGTGGTGGCCCCTTCAGATGATTTCTACTATCGTTGGCTGTTCTTCATCGCCATGGCAGTGCTCTATAACTGGGTCTTAGTGGTGGCAAGGTAATAGTTACTGGTAATAGTGTGGATCATCGGAAACCAAATTAGTAAATGGTGTTGGTGATCATCGTAACCCAAAGTAGTAAATGCAATACTTTTTCCTCCATCTGGGCAGGGCATGTTTTGACCAGTTGCAAACTGAAAATTATATTGGCTGGTTGGTGTTGGACTATATCTTTGATGCTGTATACATCCTGGACACCTTTATTCGACTTCGTACAGGTATGTCCAGGAACTGAGATGGTTAAAACAGACAAATTTAGTTTTTGCATTTGGTATGAAAGATTCTTTTGATTAATGTTGAAGTAGTGGTCACTCGATACCAATGTTGTCATCCTGATTCTGCAGGGTTCCTGGAACAAGGTTTGCTGGTGAAGGACCTCTCCAAGCTCAAAGACAACTATGTCCGCACCTTCCAGTTCAAGATGGATGTGGTCTCCATCCTACCCACCGACCTGGCCTACATCGTCACGGGAATCCACACCCCACAGCTCAGACTCAACCGTCTGCTGCGGTTTTCGCGGATGTTCGAGTTCTTCGACCGCACCGAGACGCGCACCAACTACCCCAACATCTTCCGCATCTGCAACCTGGTCCTCTACATCCTGATCATCATCCACTGGAACGCCTGCATCTACTTTGCCATCTCCAAGTCCCTAGGGCTCGGCTCTGATACCTGGGTCTACCCCAACATGTCCAGGCCTGAGTTCAATAGCTTGACCCGGGGTTACGTCTACTGCCTGTACTGGTCCACTCTCACCCTCACCACCATCGGGGAGATGCCCCCACCTGTGCGAGATGAGGAGTTCCTGTTTGTGGTATTTGACTTCCTGGTTGGGGTGCTCATCTTCGCCACCATTGTGGGAAACGTGGGCTCCATGATAGCCAACATGAACGCAACTCGCGCAGAGTTCCAGGCCCGCATCGACGCCATCAAACATTACATGCACTTCCGCAGGGTCAACAAGGAACTGGAGACACGAGTCATCAAGTGGTTCGACTACCTCTGGACAAACAAGAAGGCAGTGGACGAACAGGAGGTTTTAAAAAACCTGCCCAACAAACTCAGGGCCGAGATCGCCATCAACGTTCACCTGGCGACCCTCAAGAAGGTTCGCATCTTCCAGGACTGCGAGGCTGGATTACTGGTGGAGCTGGTGCTGAAACTGCGCCCCCAGGTGTACAGCCCGGGGGACTACATCTGCCGTAAGGGCGACATCGGGAAAGAGATGTACATCATCAAAGAGGGGAAGCTGGCTGTGGTGGCGGACGACGGGGTCACACAGTACGCCCTCCTAACAGCCGGCAGCTGCTTCGGGGAGATCAGCATCCTCAACATTCAGGGCAGCAAAATGGGCAACCGGCGGACAGCTAACATCCGCAGCATCGGCTACTCAGACCTCTTCTGCCTCTCCAAGGACGACCTGATGGAGGCGGTGATCGAGTACCCGGACGCCAAGAAGGTGCTGGAGGCGAGGGGCAGGGAGATCCTGACCAGCCAGGGCCTGTTGGATGAGAGCGCTCAACAGGCGCCGGTGGGGGAGGACACGGAGGAGAAGGTGGAGAGGCTGGAGTCTTCGCTGGACACCCTCCAGACACGCTTCTCCCGGCTGCTCAGTGAGTACACGGCCACGCAGCAGCGACTGAAGCAGCGTATCACCGTCATGGAGCGCCAGTTCTGCCACACGGGCTGTGCCGGTGTCTCAGACACAGAGACGGAGCCAGACGCCAAGGCGGGCACGGACACGGACAGCCTGACGGCTCCCGGTGCCGACGAGAACAGGAAACAGGAAGTGCTCACCAAGACCAACGATCACAGCTGAAAGCCGCCTCAGTCGAGAGGACTTAAGGTCGAGTTTGGGCTGCTGTTATGATTGTAGGCTGAAACACTGTACTTTGAGACATGTAAGAGTATGTCTACGGGTCTATGGTGTAGACATTTACCTGAAATAATCCCTTCACACGACATAAATACCTTTCATCGTGAAGTTCTTCACATGAAGGGTGGGAACCCTGATGTTATTTTGCTCCAACCTTCTACAACTATAATTAGGACTACTGACACAGCATTTTTTTAGATGTTAATTGAATGTTTGTTTAGAACGCATAAGAGGTACGGAGTACCAAGGTCTCTGGCACCTTCGCAAATATCAGATCTCCCTGGAAGAAGATAAATAGGGAGGTTTATGTTTAGCGAACAAACAAACACACACAAAAAGTAATGTGCAATTATTTTCGAGTATCCCTAACCGCAAAGGTTTTCAACAAGAGTGTCGGTGACAGCCTCGCTGCTATGACTCATTGGAGATTCTAACCATAAACTCCTTCAATTTAGTAGTTCAATCAGTGACGATTCGGGGAGAAATAATATATACATTGTTACTGTTGTACAATTGTAAACGTTAATTAATCGGGCAGTAGAGCTAATTATTTAAATCTGAATAGTTCTAATATGGAGAACTTGCACACTTTATGAAAACATTTAAGTAAACAGGTGCACGGTCAACCGAACGATTTGGAGAGCGGTCGTTCTATCAGTGTTGAGTATTCCCACGTCCTCTGTTATTTACTTTAAAATATTATAAGCAGTCGTTAAAAGCCCACGTGGCTTCAGAACTGTACTCCCTGTGATTGCAACCTCTTATGACCTCAATCTAGTCCATAGTCGAGTCCATTCATGCAGTAGACATTTATGTTTTACTGGTCCCGCACAACATGACTGATCGTCCGGAATGGAAAACCTTACATCTAATAAAACCCACTTGAGAACATATTGTGAGTGTGATTCCTTTGGAGCTGACATGGAATGTTTTAGTATTGCTGTGATGTTTTGATCATTTTAATATAAAAGAATATTACATAATAAACAAAATCACAGAAGTATTCAATCAACCCATTTTTCAAACAGGCTAGTAAATGCAGATGTTCTACCAAAATCGATGAGCTATCGAAAACTGTGACCAGGGGTCGATGTTCTAACTTTACTGTTCAGCAAATGTTAGGGTTAGGATTGGGACCGGCTAGGTTAGGGTTCGAACATCACCTAGTCCTATAGCAGGCCGTTAGAAGGGCGCCCCCTGGTCAATTTTAGATAGGTCACCAATTTCGGCACCACACTGCCCGTCGAGTATTGAAAAGGGCTTGGGGATATTACCCAAAAAATGAATATAATGAAAATAATAATGAAAATAAAAAGATCACATGTAGGAAATTACTAGCCTATAGCTTCTGTAGTGACCTTACAATCACGATTTTATTCATTTTGAATAGAAAAATCGAGCAGGGCCTCTTTATTTTTGAGGAATAACGCTCTCCTACAAGGCTGGAGCCCTCCGTCGGTAGAGGTCGCACCACCACCACAGCTCCTCATATCCCACCGCTGCGCTCCAACAAGAAAATAGTCACTAACAAGCGCGCATGCTGCATGCGCCATCTATTAATTCCGTTGCGATTCAAACAAGGGTAAACGAAGATTACTAAGGTAGTTAGAAAACAATCTTTTATCCTTTTGATATTCTGCTCTTGTCGTTGTCCTGTTTTTGTTGTTGTCTAATATGAATTAGATTGAAAAATCAAGCCATAGCCGGTTGTTTCAAGCCAAGTCGGGTAGTAGTTACTGTAGTTAGCTTGTTAGCTGCCTAGCCAGAATCGTGTGTGGTGTTGTCTAAAGTTACCTGTCACTCAATGGGCTCCACGTTTCTAGCCTGGTTCAATATACACACAGCCCTCCAACATGTTCAGCTTTTTTAAATGACCTAGTTACTGGGATCGCTACAAAATGTTAGCTAGCTGCTAATACTGGCTAGCCAACTAACAGCTTATGCTAGGCTACCTAAACTAAATACTGTAGATCACGTTGTCAGTAGTGGTGTCAAACTAAAATCATCAGTCCACTTTGACATGCTGTAAGTGTATCATGTCAATGGGAAATATGACCTTATTTAGAGTATTTTCGTATGTTTCAGTGTTCCGTTTCCTGGTAGCACCATGAGTGGGTTCAACTTCGGCCAAGCCGGCAACACTGGGTTCAGTTTTGGGACCCCCAAAACCACGGCCGCCCCAGCCCCGGCAACAGGCTTCGGGATGGCGGGCTCCACACAAGCTGCCCCCAACAGCGGCTTTTCATTTGGGACCCCAAACCCTGCCCAGCCCGCAGCTCCACAACAAGCCGCCTCACAGAGTCTTTTTGGGATGCCCATGCCGCAGGCCAACGCTACCCCAGGTGGAGGGTTTAGTTTCGGGACTCCAGCACCCGGCGGTACCCCTGGAGGAGGAGGAGGCAGCGGCGGCTTCTCATTTGGGTAAATAAGTCAGCATTATCATTTTTAAGTTGCAGCCAATGCTGCCAGTAAACAGTCATCTTGAGATTTGACTTAAGCAGCTGTAGGATAATTATGAAGTGGTCATTTAATAGTTTTCTTTGTCTCAGGACCCCCACCACCAAACTCAATCTTGGGACGCCAGCTCCAACGCAAGCATCACCAGCAGGGATGACCCTAGGGGCGGCTTCCACCGGCTTCACGCTGGGTGGGGCTCTCTCCACACAGACCACAGCCTCCATGCCTGCTGGAGGGGGCTTCAGCTTCGGCACCCCAGGCATGGGAGCCCAGGTCCAGCCCCAGGTCCAGCCCCAGGCCCAGGTCCAGCCCCAGCTCATGGCCCAGGTCCAGCCCCAGCTCATGGCCCAGGTCCAGCCCCAGCTCATGGCCCAGGTCCAGGCCCAGCCTGCTGCAGCCACAACCACCACCATGGCCCCAGGAGGGATGTCCCTGGGCGGGGGGTTCAGTTTTGGTGCAGCTAAGGTCCAGGCCACCACAGCCCCTGCCCCCACCATGGCCCCTGCCCCCACCATGGCCCCTGCCCCTACCTCAGGAGGAGGGTTCTCCTTTGGGAGCCCAGCTCCATCCACACTCTCCATGGGCATCCAGCCCGCAGGTGAGCTTTGGTCGTCTCCCGGCTCAACACACAGTTTGTACTGGCTTGTGTGTTTATGAATGCGTTTTCCTTCATGGTAATGACTGCTGTCTTGTGTTGGTGTCTCAGGGCTGAGTCTGAACTCTGTCGCCCCGGCCCTGACGGCTGCAGTCACCTCGGCCCAGGGCGGAGGGTTCGCCTTCGGAGTCAAACCAGCTGGTAAGGCAGGACTGTGTTTTAGAGCCATTTTCTGTCTGTAAATATTCTACAGATGGAGTTAAGATATTGATGAGACACTTGGTGCCTTCGGTTGTTTTATGGAGATATTGATTCTCAGATGTTTGTTTCTCAAAGCCGCTCCGGTGATGTCTGTGCCGGCCAGCCAGCCTGCTCCGGTCCTGGGCTCTTCTCTGTTCGGTGCCCCGGCGTCCACAGCCCCCGCCATCACAGGCTCCGGCTTGTCACGTAAGATATAGAGGTCAACAACACACAAAATATCGACGTGACATTTTGCCATGCTATCGGCATAACATTCCACTTCATAACAGGGGAAAGAATACAGAGAAATATCAAATGTTGTTTTATCTCGCAGATCGTGGTTGAAGGTTTAGTTCTAAGTGGGCTCTGTCTCCCCTTTCCCTACCTCTTTAGTGGGCAGTGTTGCTGCCTCTATCGCCCCGGCCGCCTCTGTCGCCCCGGCAACCGCTTCTGTCGCCCCGGCAGCAGGAGGGAGTCTGGGGTTCATGCTGAAGCCCCTGGGAGTGGCCTCAGCTACCACAGCTGCTGCTGCAGCCACAGGTACAGACCCTGAACCACACATGCAGACCAGACCCTGAACCACACATGCAGACCAGACACAGACCCTGAACCTCACATGCAGACCAGACACAGACCCTGAACCACACATGCAGACCAGACACAGACCCTGAACCACACATGCAGACCAGACAGAGACCCTGAAACACACATGCAGACCAGACACAGACCCTGAACCACACATGCAGACCAGACCCTGAACCACACATGCAGACCAGACACAGACCCTGAACCACACATGCAGACCAGACACAGACCCTGAACCACACATGCAGACCAGACACAGACCCTGAACCACACATGCAGACCAGACACAGACCCTGAACCACACATGCAGACCAGACAGAGACCCTGAAACACACATGCAGACCAGACCCTGAACCACACATGCAGACCAGACACAGACCCTGAACCACACATGCAGACCAGACACAGACCCTGAACCACACATGCAGACCAGACACAGACCCTGAACCACACATGCAGACCAGACACAGACCCTGAACCACACATGCAGACCAGACACAGACCCTGAACCACACATGCAGACCAGACACAGACCCTGAACCACACATGCAGACCAGACACAGACCCTGAACCACACATGCAGACCAGACACAGACCCTGAGACACACATGCAGACCAGACCCTGAACCACACATGCAGACCAGACACAGACCCTGAACCACACATGCAGACCAGACACAGACCCTGAGACACACATGCAGACCAGACACAGACCCTGAACCACACATGCAGACCAGACACAGACCCTGAACCACACATGCAGACCAGACCCTGAACCACACATGCAGACCAGACACAGACCCTGAGACACACATGCAGACCAGACACAGACCCTGAACCACACATGCAGACCAGACACAGACCCTGAACCACACATGCAGACCAGACACAGACCCTGAGACACACATGCAGACCAGACACAGACCCTGAACCTGGGGAGTATTCAGCAGCTTGTCTGATGTCTTTGGTTTCCTGTTGTCTTTCCTCCAGCTGCAGCCGCTGCCAGCACCACCTCAGGCTTCTCCCTGGGGATGAAACCTGCCGGGGTCGCTGGCATTGGGTTAACGGCACCCATCACTGGAGTTAGCACAGCTGTCATCGCCAGGTACGTCCCGTCATATTCAGCTGGCACAGAACAAGATGTAGAAACACGTTAGAACGTTTCACAAGATGCCTACTTATTTGTACACGATGAGCGTTTGCAAGTGACCTGAGACGTTTTCAAACTGATAAAGCTCAATCTCCCAGCTTTGGGACTGTTAAAGCGATCCTATCTCTAGTCGTGAACCTCCTGGTTCCACTGTGAAGCGACCTTAACTGTAGCGGTGAACCTGTCCTGTTCCCAGCACTCCTCCCCTGATGTCCTATGCCCAGCTGGAGGGGCTCATCAACAAGTGGAGCCTGGAGCTGGAGGAACAGGAGAGACACTTCCTGCAGCAGGCCACGCAGGTCAACGCCTGGGACCGCATGCTGGTGGAGAACGGAGAGAAGGTGAGAACATCCAACACTTTATCACTCGAGTAACGAGTAGATGGGTTTTTTACCTCAGTTGGTTTGAAGGCCCATGACTGACGATTGTCTACCTGTCACAGATTACATCGTTGCACAAGGAGATGGAGAAGGTCAAATTGGACCAAAGAAGGTAATTTCATTTTTTTTCTTTTTTTTTACCTTTTTTCCTGAATACTATAAATGTTCTACCACAGTGTGATGGGGTGTAGATGATGATTCTAATCTAGCTGTGTGGATTCATCCCTCCCTCTACCCCTTCCCCATTCCTCCAGGCTGGATCAGGAGCTGGACTTCATCCTTTCCCAGCAGAAGGAGCTGGAGGATCTGCTGTCTCCTCTGGAGGAGTCTGTCAAAGAGCAGAGTGGAACCATTTACATGCAGAACGCTGACGAGGAACGCGAGAGAACGTACGTGTTTACTGGAGACCTGAAACACTGTGTCCTCACAGCTAGCATGTTTACTGGAGACCTGAAACACTGTGTCCTCACAGCTAGCATGTTTACTGGAGACCTGAAACACTGTGTCCTAACAGCTAGCGTGTTTACTGGAGACCTGAAACACTGTGTCCTCACAGCTAGCATGTTTACTGGAGACCTGAAACACTGTGTCCTAACAGCTAGCGTGTTTACTGGAGACCTGAAACACTGTGTCCTCACAGCTAGCATGTTTACTGGAGACCTGAAACACTGTGTCCTAACAGCTAGCGTGTTTACTGGAGACCTGAAACACTGTGTCCTCACAGCTAGTAGGCGTCCGACTTCCAACACACCTGATTGAAACGAATTTGGTCATTATCTAGCTCTGCAGAAGCCTGGTAACAACCCATTCATTTGAATCAGGTGTGTTGGAAGTCCGACGGAGTCGTGATTGGGTGACGTGACATCTGTTCCTTGCTTCCCAGGTACAAGCTGGCTGAGAATGTGGACGCCCAGCTGCAGAGGATGTCTCAAGATCTGAAGGAGATCATCGAACATCTTAACACGTCCAGCGGCCCAGCAGATACCAGTGACCCGGTAAGAGATGATGCTTGTAGAAGAGAACATACAGCTCAAGTTTGAAAAGGGAAAGAGATGACAACTGTTGTGTTTGTGTGACGACATGAGTTTGAGGTTCGTACCCTGATCCATCAAGCTCAGACTGGGAAAGAGATCTTTTAAATAAAGCAGGATAGTCTTTAATTTCCTTTGGGGTTAATATAGTTAATGGAAAATCTGCTACGTTGTAGACATGATTGTTTTCTTCTCAGCTTCAACAGATCTGTAAAATTCTCAATGCCCACATGGACTCTCTTCAGTGGATTGATCAGAACTCGGGTATGTGAAGACCACCTTGCATGTTCAATAGGTCAACAGTGTCTAGTGCCTTCAAGCCATGCTAATGTACTGGCCCTAACCCATCCATGTCTCTTCAGTGCTTCTACAGAGGAGAGTGGAGGATGTGTCCAAACTGTGTGACAACCGCCGCAAAGAGCAGGAGAAGACCTTTCGTATTACATTCGATTGAGAATTATTAGCATCAGAAATGTTAATCTAAATGTGGATTATTATACTTTTTATACTCTTTTTTTAGAAGTCAGATTTGTGCTTTTAATGCACTGGAAGTTGGGCTTTGTAGGATGATGTTAAGTTGAATACAGGGGACATATTTTGGCTCAGTAAACCAAAATTGACCCAATAACTTAAGGGAGAATTATGATATACATTGTGAACTATCCCTTTAATGTTGTGAAATATGCTATGAGCAGGCTTAAATAAAGATAAGAAAAGAAATGTACACGTTTTTTCCGACATAATTTCACACTGATCTGAAATAGCTTTTTTTATTTTTTATTTGCAGTTCAAAAAAAACAATGAATCCACATGTCCGAATGTAAGGCAGCAGAATGTTTCCCAGTGTTCAACAGTGTGTGTGACTCCCACCCATATCACACACCTTTCAATTTGTATTCTCTTTACAAAGCCATTATAACAAAACTCAGCGTCCATCTTCATAGTTGGCACAATGCCAGAGCGTAGTAGAACTATCAATTCCACTCGTTTCCTGGGCAACAGTCAACTGATCATTACAGGTATTGTAAATATTCCTTCCCTCATGACCAAAACATTTTTATTTTCACAGTCTTTTACACCTAAAGACTGCAATGGTAGCCCCTTAATAAAATATATATAAAGCATTCCATTGATATCTTTGTGTAGATTTACGACATACGCGTCCGAGTACAAGCATTGATTTTCATGATATACAAGATCACCGTAGAAACAAGGACAAGAACAAGGTCAGAACAGGGTCTTGGAGCTAAGAGTTGGAGAACGTGATTGGGTCGCTGCTCATGCAAGGGGGCGGGACCGGAAGCCTGGTGTCTGATGTCTGGAGACTGATTGGTTGAGACGGTACCCACGTAGAGCCAGAGACTAGCGCATTCGCATGTGCAGACTGTGTTTGGGCCCGTCCACTCGTTCCAGCTTCTCAAAGTGCTTCCTGGCGTTGCGGATGTTGATGAGTGTGGCTGCAGAGGCTACAGGAAAGACAACTCCAGTTATTACTTTATTTTTAAGAGATTTTGTGAATTTTTCGTGCTTCACTGGACAGTTTGTAAGTTAAGTGTTACAGGAAAGGCAGAAAGAGATAAGGGAAAGCCAAGGCCAGATTAGCATTTTATTTTTGTACAAAAAATATTTAGTAACCACATCCTATACAACCATCTCAGCAAGATACCTCTCGTCATGGGTAACTTACGTATGGAGGGGTCAGACATGATGACCATGACGTATGTGTTGGAGGTGAACACATCGATGAAGGCCGCAAAGTTAGAGTTTCTAACCTCCATGCTCTGGAAGGAGGCCGCCAGTTTGCTGCGATCAAACACAAACACCGTGATGTGAAACAGACGTATAAGGCAGCATCATAGAGGACAGGGTCCCCTTCCAGACTATACTCACCTGCAACTGAGCTTGAACTGCTTGATAATGTTGCTGATTTTCTCAAACCGGTGTGCATCACGCTGCTCTTTGCATTGATAATGAGAAATTACCTGAAACACACACACACACACACACACACACACATTGAAACACCAAATCACACAAGTTCCCACATCCTTCACAACAACAACAACCTACTTCCTTAAAGATAAACACCCAATCCATGAAACCGTTACCAGAAACGTGGCTCGCTCAAACAAGAGCACTTCGTCTGCTTCGATAATCTGGGCGAAGTTCCTCAGGTTCGTCTCCAGCTGCTGAACGTTTGGGATCAGCTGGTACACGATACTGGACCACGCCTGAGGGGGAAGGAGAACACTCAGTCAAGACTTCCCCGAGAGCACAGATCAGCAGACAGACAGACAGACACAGATCAGCAGACAGACAGACAGACACAGATCAGCAGGCAGACAGACAGAGACAGACAGACACAGATCAGCAGACAGACAGACAGACACAGATCAGCAGGCAGACAGACAGACAGACAGAGACAGACAGACACAGATCAGCAGACAGACAGACAGACACAGATCAGCAGGCAGACAGACAGACACAGATCAGCAGGCAGACAGACAGACAGAGACAGACAGACACAGATCAGCAGACAGACAGACACAGATCAGCAGACAGACAGACACAGATCAGCAGACAGACAGACGGACAGACACAGATCAGCAGACAGACAGACAGAACCTTGTACAGAGTTTCATCCCAGATGGAGGTCCTGAAGCAGGTACAAGCCAGCGGTCTGGACAACCTCCGCAAGTCTTCTTCACGTTCTTTGAAGATCTGTAGAGAGAGGTAGAGAGAGAGCGATATAGAGGCAATCAGTCACATGAAGACGAGGTGTTACTTAGTAGGACAATACACACCTACATGCTAAGAAAGAGTAGAAGACCTCATGACATTCAAAGGTATTTTAACACTTATAGTTGAAATACTAACCCCACATTCCTGGCGAGATATCTACCTCATGTATTAAACCCATTGATGTGTCCAATAATGTGTATGTGTGTGTGTGTGTAGTGTAAACATCAGCTCACCAGGTCTCTCTGGTCCTCCTGCACCAGGTCCATTTTGTGCACGAGGCAGAATACTTTAGCATCAGGAGAGTTCTGAAGGATGGCTTCCAGACAGGACTGATAGTAGTGCATGTCTTTCTCCAGCTCACGGCTCTCAACATCAAACACGTAGATCAACACCTCCACGTTCCTGAAAATGTTGTCCCTCTGGCTGGTGAAGTAGTTCTCCATGAAGGTGTCTTGTCTGAGGAATTAAATCACACAAGCACACCATTACTGACTACCATGAAGTAAGTGCTGATCAAATGGTTTGACCCTGAGGGTTTGACGGTGGTTGATGGTAAATCAGCTGACCAACCCACCCTCCACAGTCCCATAAGTTCAGCACCAGGTTGCCAAGAAATCTCACATGGGAGTGCTCCACATCGACTAGGTTGAGACAAAAGCAGAAGGAGATTTGAGTCACTAAAAAGGGGTAAATTCGTTTATTTTTATTTTTTATTAAGCAATACTGCAATCATAGGGTTAGTGCAGAATAAATCTCTGTCGTATACAAGAGCAGGCACTTACTTGTGGCTCCAAGGCGTCGCGTGTCTCTGGCTATGTAGTTGGCAAAGATGATGGATCTCATGCTGGTCTTCCCAGAGCCACTCTTGCCCATCAGCAACACCTAGAAGTTAATCCACGTAGTTAAAAGATATTCGTGAAGGACACAACCCGACAAACCTGCTTTTCGTAATCGCCCTATGGTTAGCATTGAAGTAGGCCCATTGAGCTGTTTAATAATCGACATACAACGGTTCCCAACGTCTTCTATTGGGTTGTAGATGTAGTAGTGTTACCTTCTTCTTCATGGCTGTGCTTGACATCCCCTTTATAGGTCAGGTTGCAAAATAATACTCAAATTTCTGCCCCACTGACGTCTCTGCAGATGGTATATTTTCTTGCAGCTAAAAAAAGGGCAAAAGAATGATGTTAGCAATGTTAAACAGTGGAGTAGAAAGACAAATGTCATTGATTCACAGTAGTTTCAGGGTCTCTGTTAACCATCAAGCCTTAGATAATTACACACCAACTACACACAAAACTCCTGAGTGAAGTAAGATTGCTGCAAGCTAGGCCCTCTAGCTAACTGAGTTCTCTATGGCCAAAGGCTAACTATAGATTTAGCGTCTGTCTGCCTTTCCAGCATATCGTGGCCCACGAATAATACAAATCATTGGAATCAGATTATACCTATTGATAACTTGTTAGCTAGCAAGATATGTTACATCTTAGAAGCTAGCTAGAGATATCATGGGCTAAATGTTTATCTATTAGCCATACAGCCATTTCACTGACTTGTTAGTGCAGGCAAGCCAAATAAACGTCATCTCCTCGTAGCTAGCTTAGCTAGCTTAGCTATCTAGTGGTGCTAGCAGGTTGTTTGTTGCGTGTAAATCGGTTTAGATGTCATTCCCATTTTAGCAGGTTAGACTGTGAATTACCATGTTGTTGCCGAAATAAACAAATTAACCAAATATTAATAAAAATGTACAAGTTTGTTATTACTTGATGTTGATAGACGCGAACTGTCACTGGTCGGGTTGGTGTTGACTAACTGCTGTTCACGCTTCTTTCATGATGCTGCTGTCAATTGGAAAGACAAAAACAAAGTTCTCGTATTAACTCCTCGAATAAAAAGCAAGCTATTTCACCTCCTCCTTGTCAAAACGCAGAGAGTTGCCGATTTCATTTAACTATAGCATCACGCTTAAAACACCTACCAAGCTTTGTCACTTACTGAGAAGTTACTGACTAGCTTCACACATATTTCACGTGATTGCACCACAGCAGGAGGGGGAGGGGAGGGAAGGGGGGGGGGTGCAGGAATGCTGTAGTTGAGGTGTCAGACTTCCGAGTGTAGATGGTCTAGTCAACAAATCATGACGCTCGCTTTACTTTTCCTTTGTATCTTCAGATGGTATCCGTGGCTAATTTCACAATATTAGACTGAAACAAAATATAATTATCAAATATTTACTAAAGTTTGACTTTGCTTTTTGGGTTCAACAAGGATCCAGACACAATCACAATGTTATAAAAACTTTATTCTCCAATAGACCTAAACAGTGAATAGGAATCCCTAAGGACTCTGAGCTGTCAATCAAGATATGAATAAAATCAAGCAACCATTTGTTTACTTTAAACAAGTCACATCTGATACAGGTTATAAGAATATATATACACATCTTTAAACTCCATTATTCACATGTAATAATTGTATAAGGACATAGATAAACCACAAGACACCAGACAGAAGGGGAAAAAGGCAACTTTTGTTTTGACATGAGGAATGTCTTACAAATCACAACAATTAAACAAACATAATGTACACCAGCTGAATATAACCATCGCAATTTGAATATTCTCATACATCTCTACAACCAGAAAGTCTTCGTTTTAGTGTTGAGGTTCATGTTGGTCTGGATCTCTCTACCGCTCACCAAAAAAATATAAGTAGGAACCAGAGCTTTCAAATTGTTCTATTTTGTGGAAAAATCAGTTGCAAAGAGAGGCAGAAACATGACGAAAAGATCAGGCCTTATTCATTTACAGTCAGAAAGCATGTCCATCCGAGATCTGTGTCGGGGCAGCAATAGAAAGACGTCCTCTCTTACATCTGGTCTCTGAGTTTGGCGAGGCGTTGAGATAGTTCGTCCTGCAGACAAGTAGAGAAGGTGTTTAGAATTAGTTAAAGGTAGGGCTGGGCATCTGTGTGCAGTATGACAAAAATAGTTGTTTACTTGTACTCTGTCTAAAATACATGTACTCTGTAGTCCTTAAAACCAACTGCATATATCTGTTTTGAGTATAATTTTATGTGAACTTGTGCTCTTAGGACCGGAGGAAGTGATTTCTGTATATTGTATTCATTAGGTGTAAATTGTGCATTGTGTTGTGTAACAGATGTGTTCATTTGTGTCATTGGAACCCAAGACACCCAAGACTTTCACACATTGTTGCACTTGTGTATATGGAGTGACAATAAAATGATTTGACTTGGTTTGATTACCTGTTCTGCAGAGGCCACACTGGTACCCACAGACCCTGATTGTCCCTGTGGCAGCTCCATGTTCAGGTCCAGACTAAACCAAACAGCACACATAGGCACAGACATTTACCACTAGGTATTGACAAATACAAATATTTTCCAGTGATGTGCCAGATATTGTCAAAGGAATGACATTTAGTATTTTTTTTTTTTTTTAAATTAGCAGACGCTCTTATCCAGAGAGAATTACAGTAAGTACAGTAAGTACATTCCCCCCGAGGCAAGTAGGGTGAAGTGCCTGGCCCAAGGACACAACGTCATTTTTCCTGGCCAGGAGTCGATTATTGATGATTACTATCCCAATTCCCTAACCGCTCAGCCACCTGACTCCCTTTAATGACAGTGCCTCTCCTTAGACTACTGATGGATGCTTTCTTACCCGGCTTCATCCGCCATTTCATGCATCAGTGAATCCACTTGATTCTGAAACACACACGACAGACTTCAGTGAAACCTCTGTGTTTAGAAATGCTACATTTGACGTACAAACAGAACAACTTAAGCTAAGTGCATGGGGGCCGTGTATGTGATGAAGGCGGGGTGCTTTAGCGGCGTACCTGAGGCGTGGTCAGCGTGGTCGTGCTGCTCATGGTGTCCTCCATGTGAGCCGTCTGCACATCCAGGGTTTCAAACTGATGCTCAAACTTATCCATGAGGCCTGAGATCTGAAGAGGACATTTGGTTTGTTTAGTCACAGTACATTATCAAATGTGTGCCACCTCGAAACATACACACACACACTACCTTCTCCAGGTTCATTGACTTCAGTGTAGCATCCATCCCTTTTACCACTCCTGCCATGGATTTGGTGACCTGTAGGGGGAAGAGAAACGCTGCAATATTGCTGTGCCAGTGTCCACTTATGGGTCTCATGGATTTGTGGCCTGGAGTTTTCAGGTACCTGTTGCACATCGCAGGGTGTATAACCACCATACCAGGGTGTATAACCACCATAGCAGGGTGTATAACCACCAAAGCAGGGTGTATAACCACCATAGCAGGGTGTATAACCACCATAGCAGGGTGTATAACCACCATAGCAGGGTGTATAACCACCATACCAGGGTGTATAACCACCATACCTTGTTCATCGTAAGAGCTGTTTGGACCCTGGCAGCTACTGCATCCACCCGGGCACTCATCCGCAGGAAGTTCACAGACTGGTTCTTCTGTCTGATGGCGTTTTCTGCATGAATTCTGGCCACTTCCAAATTACCTTTTTGAACCGCCTTTGGGAAACATACACATCAGCATCACTACAGTAATCCTGTTTCCTTAGCAGAAACAGTAGACCTTATACTTCACCCCGGAAGTATCGGCAATATTTACTTTTTTGACTTTGGTCTTCTCTGCCTTTTCCTCTTTGTCACATTTCTTGGAGCTTCGTTGAAGTTCTTTGGCAGCAAACTTGAGGTTGAAGAGATGCTCTGTAATTGGTGTTAAAGACTCCAACAAGCACTTTTAAACGTTTTAACTCACCTTTTAATTCATATGAACTCAGCCGCTCGTTCCGTGTGAGACGTAAAACTTAAGATTACATATTAGAACAAATACCTCAAAAAACTTAATGGCGAACATAACTGGTTACAATAATATCTTAATCTCAATAGTAACGTTATAAAGTTCGGCACCTACAACCAAACACACAAGTAAAATTAACTTAAAATATAAATAAAATATATCCGACCACAAAGCAAACAAGACGAGGATGACTCGTCACTTACAGGCCGAAGAAAGCGTAGCTAACATTACTTTTACTGAATGATAGTTACTTTCCGCATTTCGAGTAATCTTTGAAAGGATACTCTCCATATTCGACATGTTGGTAGACTCCTTAAACAGCTATATGTAATGAAATGTGTGTATTGTAGTTAACTCTAACAGGGAGTGTACTAGCTCTTCTAACAGTAAAACTGGTGTTTCTGTTCACTATTTTCCTCTCTCCCCTACTTCCGGATACACTGGCATATACGTCATCCAGTGTCACATGTTTAGGGGAGTATCCCATTTGACGTCACATATATCTGGAGCATGAAAATGTTGAATGTACTGGAATGTAAAACGAGAAACTCTCCAGTAGTATTTTAAACCTCTAAATCATCGTTCATACGCATTTCCCTTTGCATGCGTTGCCGTAGTATCATTGCCGTGTCAGAGCAATTAAGGTTAAACTGGGGGTTCCGCTTGTCAGACAGGTCACAGCTTGCGTTGGCGAAACTGGAGTGGGCGGTAAGCTTGATTGATGATTAGGTTTGCGTCTCTGGATCACAGCAGCGAGGATGAGTCACACTGATGTGATATTCACTCTCCTTTCAGCAGCATACACAGCCAGCGCATACCTAACTCATAGTCTGTAGGATCTGAAGGGTAAAATAAGCGTGATGAACAGCAGTCTTATCTTCTTCTTTTTTTACCCTGGCCACCAATTTTTGCCTGAATTTGATTAGGAACTTGTGAGAGGATTAGTCTATAGATCTATTCGTCTTCTGAATTGGTAGGTTTAATTCACTGACAATTGAAACAATTAGGCTACAACAACAGAAGCAGCCTAGCGCTTGTGTAAAGTTTTTATTTGTAAACTAATGACAAATGTTTATTCAACTTGGGCCAACTAAGTAGTGCAAAGTAATACATGCAGAAAGGTCATCTACAAGTCCAGTAGCATAGGCTTCTACAACTAGGCTAGTTATGTAGGCCTCCTATTTTAGATCTGGACTTTTTTGAGAAAGACAGTTCGACAGATATTGGCTACGTATATAGGCTACCCATACATGCATAGCATATTATGCTACATAGATATTGAACAGAGCGCATCGTGATTTACTGTTAAGTCGTGACGCTGGATTGCCATGGAAACAACATTAAGCTCCCCATTTGAGAGAAACTGCGCGGTAGAACTTCAGTTTGTTCAGCACCACTGTGGCGGTGGACAGCGATCAAGCATGAGCGTGTAGGTTCGCAAGAGTACCGTGATCTGTGCCGTAGGGTCGGAGACTGAAATCAAACCTGTTAGATATCTACTTTTACCGAGTTCGTTACGCTAGTTACATCAGGTAAGTTAAAGTTAATTAGGCTATCTCATTATTTAAACGCAGTTATCGACAGTAAAGCAGGCTGAACGCTGGCTTCGTTTTTCCCCATCAATGCTTCAGGATAAATGCATCTAATCTCATCAAAATAATTTTGGGGAAATATGTAACTCGACCATTTAGGGATTTAGGGATGATGCTGTGGGTATTGACGGTTAAACAAGGAATTTATGGCTAGCCATAAATACGAGGTTACCATAGTATTTATTGTGGGTTGAGATTATTATTTTTTGTAAACCTGTTAGCTAGATCTACCCCATATGGATCAAGTCCTTGAGTTAAATGTCGCCTCATAGGGTATTGCAAATCTTGCTTTTGCTTTTGACGTCGGTAAAATAAAGATGATGATCACCCGTTAAACTCAAAGCGAGACCATGTAAGTTCTGTATCAGCCAATAAATGTCCCCTTGAGTCGCATTACTGTACTTAGTTTTTTTACGTACAGAGAGAAAAAAACGGCGACTCGACGAGAAGCTTCATTCAGTAACTGTATGACTCATGATCTGACATGCGAGCGGGCGGTGCGACGGGCTAGGATAGCCTACTGTGATAGCAAAATCCTCTTAAAAAAATATAAGTTAGTCAATATTTTAATTTCATAACTGATCTTGAACACTTTTGAATGAGCCTATTGAATGGCAGGGAATCTGTCATTTTTATGCAACCTGATTATATATTATACAATATGCTTACATACAAAATCCGATAAGACAGCCAAGTAAGGTTGTGTCCACTGAGAGGATGTTCTGTGACTTCCTGTTAAATTTTTAATTTCACATCTCCCAACTCGATCTTTCTTGTTTTCTATTTCTCTCTCTTTCTCGGTATGTTCAGCACGTTATTAAAATGAAAACACGTAAACTGCACGTAGATATGTAAATCCAAACAAAGTTTATACGCATAATAGACTGTCAAAAAACATATTACAATGCAACCAATGACCTTTGGAATAATCAGCCGTCATTCAAAAAACCGTTATACTCTGTCTCTCTCACAGGTGAGGAGAATGGAGGTCCAGACTGGTCGAAGATTCCACAACCTAACTCTGGAGCAAGTCCAAACTCTGGACCAGGTATTGACGGAGGTCATCCCCATTCACGGGAGAGGCAACTTCCCCACCCTGGAGGTGAGACTTAAGGACATCATCCGTGTGGTGAAGGACCGGCTGGTGGAGAGAGAGATCAGGGTCAGGGACATCCGCCTCAACGGCTCCACAGCCAGTCATGTGATGGTGAGGGACAATGGGATTGGCTACCGGGATCTGGACATCATATTCGGGGTGGAGCTTCCTCGACATGAGGACTTCCAGGTGATCAAGGAGGTTGTTCTGGGGAGCTTACGTGACCTTCTCCCCCGAGGGGTCAACCGACGCAAGATCACCTGCCTCACCATGAAGGAGGCCTATGTGCAGAAGATGGTAAAGGTCTTCAACGACCACGACAGATGGAGTCTTATCTCGTTGTCCAACAACAGAGGAAAGACCATGGGGCTCAGGTTTGTCAGCTCACTGAGACGACAGTTTGAGTTCAGCGTCGATTCCTTCCAGATAATACTGGATCGCATGCTGGAATCATACTGGGAAACCGAGAGAAGAGAACAGCTGTTTGAAGGGCCGGAGCTTCAGAGGGATCCGGTTTCAGATCCGGACAGACGGGAGCTAAAGAAAGAGTCAGACACACCCAAACATGTCGCCTGTTGTCGTCCGACAGAGGATAATGAAAAGGAGCGCTGCTCTGACGGCCCGGGTCAGAATCAGGAAGTTGCTGCACAGCAGGAAGAGTTACCCCTCCTGACGGATGTGCAAGCGAGTGGAAAACAAGACTCTCAGGAAGTGTTAGAGACGGAGAGCGTGGGCCTGGGATCTCTGGAGGATGAGGAAGAGGAGGTTCACTTGGAGGTGGAGGAAGAGGAAATTCAGTTGGAGGAGGAGGTGGAGGACGAGGAGGTTCACTTGGACGACGCTGTGTTTCAACTGTGTGGAGAAACACTAGACAACAAAACACACATCATTAAGGGTACAGATTACGGTTTAGTCACAGCCGCGAAACCCTTTGTAACAGGAACAGCAGAACCCCTAGCATCTGTAAACCCTAAGATTACCACAAATGATTTACTAATCTCCGAAGACTCCAAGGAGAGTAAACAGGCCTCCATGTTGTTGAAAGAGAAGTCAATACTGCAAGAGAATACCCTCAGTAATGAAACGCTTCCATCCGCATCAGAGCTCTGCCCCTCGGTCTCCAAAAACAGCAATCTCGAACACTCCTTTCCTCCCCCAGCAAAGAAAACCTGTCACTCATCTCAGGAGATTACCCCAGATTATTGTCCTTCACCTAAACCACCAAGGAAAATGTCAAGAAAGATGAGAAGTACATCATCTCTTCCTGAAAAATGGTCTATGTTAAAAGATTTATCAGATCTCACAACACAGTTGTTTGAACCTATAGAAATACCGAAAACAATTCAGGCAAAGCCTCCCTTTTTAGACAACGGGCAGAACCTCTTCTCCCGTCGTTCAGGCTGCAGACCCAAGACCCTGGAGGGAATGAAACCCTGCTCAGATCTTCTACATCCCATAATGTCACCCAGAGATGAGCATGCGTCAGGGCAAAGTGTCAGGGCAAAACACGTCAACAAACCTCTGGTTTCAGCTGCTCCAGCAGAGACATCAGCTCTTCTTCCAGCTGCAGTAGACATTAAGTCAAAGCCCACTGCTCAGGGACTAGTGTTATTAAGCACAGACAAAGGTCCAAGTCTCAGTCTCAGTCATGGTTCTGGTTCAGGGAACGGTCCCTGTTCCAGTTTAGGCTCAGGTTCTGGTCCAAACCCAGGCCCAGCCCCAGCTCCAGTTTCTGGACCAGCCCTAGATCCAGACCCAGGGGCTTGCTCATCTCTTAGACAGCAGCCCACCATCACAGTAGTGGCAGAATGCATGTTTGGGGACTTTGAGCAGGCCATGGACCACCTTCGCTTCCGTCTCATAGCCACCCACAGCCCGGAGGAGATCCGCGGAGGAGGCCTGCTGAAGTACAGCGACCTGCTGGTGAGGAACTTCCGTCCGGCCAGCGAGACGGAGATCAAGTCTCTGGAGCGCTACATGTGCTCTCGCTTCTTCATCGACTTCCCGGACGTCAGCGAGCAGCAGAGGAAGATCGAGGCCTACCTGCGCTGCCATTTCGTTGGCAACGAGGAGACGAGCAAGTACGACTTCCTGATGACCCTGCGCCGGGTGATCGATGAGAGCACAGTGTGCCTGATGGGGCACGAGAGGAGACAGACCCTAAACATGATCACCGTCCTGGCTCTCAGGGTGCTGGGGGAGCAGAACGTCATCCCCAACACAGCCAACGTCACCTGCTTCTACCAGCCCGCCCCGTACATGGCAGACCCCATTTTCAGCAGTTACTATATCTCCCAGGCCCAGCCTCCTCTCCTGTACCACCCATACCCGCTACACGTCCACATGCAGACTGGCCTGGTCTAGCCCAAGCCTCTCGCTAAAGGAGAACATGCAAGGTGCATTAAGTAAGGTTAAAATATCTTTGACCACAGGCTCAATGTAGATTTTGTTATGAAACCGGCAAGCATGAGCACTGTTTGTGGCATGAATAGACCCTGCAGACGACGTGAGCTGTAGCTTACTCTTCTGATAAAGGTAGTGTCATCACTGTTCAGAGAGGAAAACGCTTTAGAACCTGATAAAATAGCTGATTCCTCACGGTGAGCAAACTGTGAGGACAAATGTCACTGAGGAAGAAGAACATTCTGGAAAGGTGATTGAGATATTGTGGTGGCAGGCCAGGAAGGTGTTTACAGGGGAAGTAATGATACGGAAAACAAAACTTAACCAAAATCAAAAAAAAAAAAAGGAAAATAACATTATCAGCAGACTAGTTTAGCAAGTATGAAAACAGAAATGTTGTTCATGAAATGGTTTCACGTAGGAGGGCTTCCAAGTTGCTATCGGCACGACAACCGTGTCCAGCACAATGAAGGAAGGGAAGTGTGGGACTGAGGAGGATAACAGAAACACGGTCAACACGTTGGGTTTAGGTGGTGAGGTTCTTCATATAGATGATGAATAGTTGTTCTTAAAGAAGTCAAACTTCAAGCGATCATACCGGTGTTTCTTGTCATCCTGATATGGTATCACCTGCTTCGATCTGAAAAAATATGAAGTGTAGTAAATTTACACAGATGTCAAAAAATATTAATTCGCTTCACTGGTAGGTGTTAAACTGTATGTTAGACGTCATGACTAATCTGATGAAATCAGAATCATAAAGAAAAGATGTCACTTAAATGTTGATCAAAGCTGTCTGGCACTACAGATTATTACAAAATACAACTCTGTTGCACTCTGTCACTTGACTGTATCAATGTTCATCGTTTAAAAAACGAAGTAAACACTCAGTTCATACTTAAACGCACAGAATGTATTTTCTGCACAGGCATGACAGTAGGCTGTCCAAGTCATTGTTAAACCTAAAGCACAATGTAAACGTCTGTATCCGTGGTGACTGAACTTGACGTTTCTGATGTATTATTGTAATCCGTTTAATATGGAAGTCTAACATACGGTGGAATGTGGTGTGGTAATGTGGTACTTTTAGAATATCAGAGTTCCTTTTCTGACTGTAATGCGGAGTTCCTCTGCTAGATGTTTGTATTCATCCTGATGTCATATATCTGTCATCACAAATACATTCACTTTCATTAAATAATCACTGGGTCAGTGTGCGTTGTCATTTTGATAAGCGACCTCGTACGTTTCACTTCACCATGCTGGCAGGCTGCCTGGGGAGTGGAGCAGCTGGCACAGAACTTGTTGAGCCCATTTCTGAGGCGTGAAACACACAGCAGAGGACCCTTCAGTGTTTCAAAAGAGACATAACAACCTAAACTGATCCATTCCTTTGTTACCCGAGACCCTGTAAACCACTGCAGTCACTGAGCATGTGACAGCCCTGTGCGTCAGAGCGCCAAGAGCCGTGGCGTAGCTTGCTCTAGTGTCTGACTCACATCTCCAGTTCTCAGTGCATTAGCTAGATTGGTTGTCCACATGCAAGCTTCTCCAGCTTAGTCTCCTTCACGCCATGCTAACCGCTAACAAACCAGGAAAAGCACCAGACAGGGCGATGCTGCTTCATCCAGCCAGTGCTGTCTGGATGCTGTGACCGGCTGGGGGGCTGAGATGGGGGCCTGGGTGGATGAGAGGGGGGCTGGTGTTGGTCAGGGTGGATGAGAGGGGGGCTGGTGTTGGTCAGGGTGGATGAGAGGGGCTGGTGTTGGTCAGGGTGGATGAGAGAGGGGCTGGTGTAGGTCAGGGTGGATGAGAGGGGGGCTGGTGTTGGTCAGGGTGGATGAGAGGGGGGCTGGTGTTGGTCAGGGTGGATGAGAGGGGCTGGTGTTGGTCAGGGTGGATGAGAGAGGGGCTGGTGTAGGTCAGGGTGGATGAGAGAGGGGCTGGTGTTGGTGAGGGTGGATGAGAGGGGCTGGTGTTGGTGAGGGTGGATGAGAGGGGCTGGTGTTGGTGAGGGTGGATGAGAGGGGCTGGTGTTGGTGAGGGTGGAGGAGGGGGGCTGGTGTTGGTGAGGGTGGAGCTGGTGTTGGTGAGGGTGGAGGAGGGGGGCTGGTGTTGGTGAGGGTGGATGAGAGGGGGTTGTGTGGTGCCCCTCACTGCAGATCCAGGACATGGTGCATGCTTATGACTCATCACAGCTTTGAGGGGGCAGCTAGAGATGACTCATCCAGTCTGGGATGGTCCTCCGACAACCAAAGAAGAGCGGCTATTGTGAGATTTTAGTGATTTAGAAGGATGAGCATGTTGCAAATACCAGCAAGCCCTGCCGTGACAAATCGACGGCAATCAGGAAAACATCTGGAAGGCTTGGCAGGAGAACTGTTTGTTAACCTTTTATCTTTTGGGAGTGATGGAACATTGACCATTTTATTTTCCAAAGTGCTATTAACATGCTGAAAGAGAATATCTGGGTAAAAGCTTAACGTTAGCGAGAGAACAAAACACATGTACAATCGGCATAACCTTGAGAGAAAATCTACTCTGATCCTTTTTATTAAAAAACACACACACACACACACACACACACACAATCAAAACATTGTGTATAAAAAGACAGTCACAAATAAGCATTTTACACCTAGAATGTCATTTTCTGGTTCCTACTGATCTGTTGTTGGAGACAGATCCCTTAGACCATCTATCAAAAGTAAAGAATAAAGTTCCCAAAATATGAATCTTATGTATTGGCCCAAGGACATCATCTCAAATCTACCACCATTTAGCAGAATCAGCTAGCACAAGTTAATGCTAACCCCTTAATTGGCTACCAAAAAAACAGTAAAAAACAAAAAACAGAGTTTTGCTAATGATTTGATTTCCCAGAGTACAATCTCCTTCCCTAGTTGGGAGGCTTGAGTGGCAGCAACATGGCCTGAGATGGGGTGGGGGGTGAAGGTAAGGAGGCGGGGCTATGGGGGGGTGAAGGTAAGGAGGCGGGGCTATGGGGGGGTGAAGGTAAGGAGGCGGGGCTATGGGGGGGGTGAAGGTAAGGAGGCGGGGCTATGGGGGGGTAAAGGTAAGGAGGCGGGGCTATGGGGGGGTAAAGGTAAGGAGGCGGAGCTATGGGGGGGTAAAGGTAAGGAGGCGGAGCTATGGGGGGGTAAAGGTAAGGAGGCGGAGCTATGGGGGGGTAAAGGTAAGGAGGCGGAGCTATGGGGGGGTAAAGGTAAGGAGGCGGAGCTATGGGGGGGGTAAAGGTAAGGAGGCGGAGCTATGGGGGGGTAAAGGTAAGGAGGCGGAGCTATGGGGGGGTAAAGGCAAGGAGGCGGAGCTATGGGGGGGTAAAGGTAAGGAGGCGGGGCTATGGGGGGGTAAAGGTAAGGAGGCGGAGCTATGGGGGGGTAAAGGTAAGGAGGCGGGGCTATGGGGGGGTAAAGGTAAGGGGACCATCTGGGGACCAGACAACCTGCTTCCTGAATGACATCAGAGCACCAAGGCTACACAGTGGAAGACCTGGCTCTCCCCAAGTGACGCTGTGTTGCAGCGATGGCTTACGTTTCACCCCAGGAACCTCCGTAAAGCTCTCAAAAACCACATCTGTCAACAGTTCACCCTGGAAGGTGCATCACAAAGCAGGCTCAATGAATTAGCAGGAAAAAAAATGAATTTAAGAAATAAACTTGAGGTCTTTTTTGACAACAAATTATGTACATGACTACCTTCCATACATTTTCTTATTAAATTCAAATTCAGCTTTGTGGTCCCTTAGGTGGATCCAAATGAATATAATATTGGCACAATGTCCTGTTATCTGTATGTATTGAACCTGCATGAAAACACCTTGCTCTGTGGCTTGTATGTTGTGAACATGATCAGGAGCTAACTGGTACACAGACCATCTCAGCTGCCTCGCACAATACGTCATGTGCAAATATCTCACCCTTATTATTAGATAAGAAGTAATTGCAAAGTGTATAATACAGTGAAAAAATAAATATCTGTAGTAAAAAAAAAAGGTCTTCATTTGAGTAAATAGGGGAAGTGAGAGGATGCATAAACCATCTACCCATAATGCACTGCGCTTGCAGGGGCAGAGTTGAGCGAGGGAACCCAGGAGGTTGAGTCTTACATCTGATCCAACAAGCTCTGGCCTGTTCAGACACTTGCAGCTATACACATTTACACACTTCACCATCTATTAAAGAAAATCGAACTCAAGCCCAAACAAACGACTGGATGAGGGGAAAGTCACGCCTATATCTGGGGTGTCTGTGCAAATACATAGTAAGTTTACACCAGTGTGAAGTCGTTTACAGTGGGGGAGGGAGAGCATTAAAACGCATCTGGCCTGGAAGCTCAGGATGTCCTTAATGACAGGTGACAGCAGGCATGCAGCACTTTATCAACAAACAGGGAAACAGAGAAGCCCCTTTAACTTCCTCTCTAAAACGTCATGACGACAGCCCTCTGACCAGGCCTCCGCACATGTGCACCATGAACGTGAATTAATACGATGACTCACCTGGTCAGCTAAAGTCTATGAATGGGCTTCAGAGAGGAGGGAATACAGGCCTTACTCACTGGATCATCCATCAACACAGGCTCTCCATGGAAGAGGGGGACCGATGAATACATACTTTATGAACAGAAGACTCCAGCTAACATGATTGTATCAACCTGATGAATCCACCTGGGGAGAGAGGTGTGTCTCCGTTTCCCTGGTGGAAACAGAAAGCCACCTTGAGATAGAAAACAAGCACCGTGTTTGGCATGTGTGAACTCCTGCGGTATGACCACAGCTGAAACACGACCAGGCGGAGGGAGGGTGGGAGGGAGGAAGGAGGGATGAGGATGAGAGGGGGCAGGAGATGAGAGAGAGAGGTAAGGAGAGATCGAGAGAGATTTTGAGAAAGAGAGAGATATTGAGGCAGACGTGGGGAAGACTCGGACTACACCGGGCCGAAAGCGGTAAGGCGGTGGTGAGTGAGGGAGTGTCTTGTGTATGTCCATGTGACTGTACGGACCAGGGAAGGAATCCTTGGTAAGAAGTCTACAGCACCACTGCCCGTTTAGAGGCGTAAACAGTCTTCAACACAAAGTCAATCATCATCATTACAACAATCATACAAAAGAAAAACAAAAAAAGAAAATCCCTGCAGTATTTTGTTTCATTATTTCCTTGTAGTTAGTCGACAGTCTTGGTTGCAGCCCTGGGGGGCGGCAGGGGGGGGGGGGGTTGAAGGTGTCAGTGGTTCCAGCCCATCAGGTGACTGACGCGAGCCTTCTCCGTCATGCGGCGCACCCTCCCGGAGCGGGACAGACCCAGGTTGAGCGGGTCCTCCCCAGCAGGGGCCTCCTCCTCAGACTCGTCGTTGTACAGCACCGTCCTGCGCCCCTGGTTCCTGGTGTTCACACGCAGACCTTTCCTCTGCCGGCGGCTCCTCGGTCGGAGCTCCGCCGCCGTCGCCCTGGTAACCCCCCCCTCCTCCTCCTCCTCCTGGTCCGTGTCCTCCCCCTCCTCCTCCTCCTCATCAGGCTCCTCCTCCTCCTCCGGCTCCTGTTCCTCATCCTCCTCCTCGCCTGCTACCTCCTCCTGAGGCTGCTCCTGCTCCTCCTCCTCCTCTTCCTCCTCCTCCTCCTCCTCACCTTCCTCTTCTTGGCCCTCCTCTTCCTCCTCCTCCTCGTCCTGGCCCCCCTCCTCTTTCCCTTCCTCCTCCTCCTCCTCCTCCTCCTCCTCCACCTTTCCTTCCTCGTCCTCCTCTTCCTCCTCCTCCTCCTCCTCTTCCTCCTGCTGTATCCGGGCTCGTTTAGCCCTCTCTGGGAGCCTCTCTCCTCTCCTCCTCCTCTTCCCTGGGGCTGCTGCCTGGCCCCTGCTGCGAGTGTGGAGGCAGGGAGCCTTACTGTAGTCGTGGTCGCCCCCCTCCACAAACTTCTCCACGTCCGAGTCGGACTCTCCGTCCCCGTCGGACGAGGAGGACGAAGACGAGGATGACGAGGAGGATGAGGATGATGAGGAGGACGATGAGGAGGAGGAGCTGTTGGACCTGCCAGACGCCTGCTCCTGATTGGCGCTGAGCAGATGTCTCCTCAGACTCTGTCTGGAGCCGTTGGTTAGAGGTCCGTTACGCAGCGGCGCTGGAGAGAGAACACACACACGTCACTACTGTACCACACCACGACAGGAACTAGCCCACTTCTGAGCCACACATCTCTCCTGTGCCACGTCAACACAAACAGACCCACTTCATGACCGTCAAATCAGGTTCAAATCATTTCCATAGCATTTTCTAGAAATGATTTGATTACAACCTGGTTGTCTTTCATCCAGGACAAGGTGGTGGTCGTACCTGCCCTGCTGCTGGGCGCCCTGCGGCCCGGGGCCCTGCTGCGGGTCTGCCTGCTGGGGCCCTGGGAGCTGCTGTGGCTGGCTGGCCCTGAGCTCTGGCTGTCCTCATCCACCAGCCCGCCGCTGGACTCTGATGCTGCTGAGGACACATCCACAGTCAGAGTCTCCCTGCAGCATCACACCTGGCCCTCACACACACGCCTGGCCCTCACACACACACGCCTGGCCCTCACACACACACCTGGCCCTCACACACACGCCTGGCCCTCACACACACGCCTGGCCCTCACACACACGCCTGGCCCTCACACACACACGCCTGGCCCTCACACACACGCCTGGCCCTCACACACACACGCCTGGCCCTCACACACACGCCTGGCCCTCACACACACACGCCTGGCCCTCACACACACACGCCTGGCCCTCACACACACGCCTGGCCCTCACACACACACGCCTGGCCCTCACACACACACGCCTGGCCCTCACACACACACGCCTGGCCCTCACACACACGCCTGGCCCTCACACACACAGGCCTGGCCCTCACACACACACGCCTGGCCCTCACACACACACGCCTGGCCCTCACACACACACGCCTGGCCCTCACACACACACGCCTGGCCCTCACACACACACGCCTGGCCCTCACACACACACGCCTGGCCCTCACACACACACGCCTGGCCCTCACACACACACGCCTGGCCCTCACACACACACGCCTGGCCCTCACACACACACGCCTGGCCCTCACACACACACGCCTGGCCCTCACACACACACGCCTGGCCCTCACAAACACGCCTGGCCCTCACACACACGCCTGGTCCACACACACACACCTGGCCCTCACACACACACGCCTGGCCCTCACACACACGCCTGGCCTTCACACACACACCACACCTGGCCCTCACACACACAAACATACCACACACCTGGCCCTCACACACACACACACACACACACACCTGGCCCTCACACACACACACACCTGGCCCTCACACACACACACACGCACACGCACACGCACGGCTTACCTTGAGACGGCCGGCGAGGTCGACTCTTGGATGAGGTTTTGGATGAGGTCCTGGATTTGTTTGGTTTGGTTTTCTTCCCTGACTTGTGTTTCCCTCTGGGACTGGACAAGATACTGGGTTAGAAGCAGATAAGATGGGGGTGTGTGTAGGGTGTGTGTGTGTGTGTGTGTGTGTACCTGCAGGGTGTGCTGGGGGGAGGGGAGCTGCCTCCACTGTGAAGTCTCTTCCTGTAGTTCTGCCTCTGGCGGCTCCTGCGCTGGTTCTGAAACGCCGACTTGTAGTCGGAGATGATGGCGATGATCTGCTTCTCAAACGAGGCCGACAGGCTGAGGGTCATGGTGTAGATCTGGGGAGGGGTCACCAGGTCACAGGTCAGACACCGTTTTATTTAGGTTTTTTTTTGGTTTCCATGTCATCTTCCCTCGTGTCTCCATGGCGACAGGCTCTCACCTGGGACTTCTTGTTGGGCGTGTAGGCCTTGGAGTTGCTGAAGATGAGGCGGACGTCTTTGGAGAACTCCATGGGGTTCTCGTAGTTCCCCTCCAGCAGGGTCTCCGACACGGTGCCCAGGTCCATCGGGGTGTCAATGATGTCCCTGTAGTCCTGGGTAAATGAAGAGGTTTAGAGAAGATCTTACTGGGTAAATGAAGAGGTTTAGAGAAGATCTTACTGGGTATATGAAGAGGTTTAGAGAAGATCTTACTGGGTATATGAAGAGGTCTACAGGCTGTCTGAAGGGCTCAGAGTCGGGGGAGTCCACCATGCGCCTCACCAGCTCCAGACACTGCCCCCGCCACGCTCGCACGTCTAACACCACCCCGCGCTTCTTAGGAGACGCCCGGGGGTGCTGCCAGAGACAGGAGACACATTCAGGACAGGACAACCCTAGGGAACGCTCACCAGGTTCTGACAGGGCCGGGTGGTCCTGCTCTAGAACATGCAGGGCAGGGAGTCCCTGAGGACCAGGGTTGAGAACCCCTGCCCTAGGGTTTACAAATCACTAACATCTTTCTCCTGGAGTCTCCTGACAGCAACAAGGTGTACCAGTGTTTAGGTTCTGACTACAACTGAAGCGTTCCTGAGGAGGAACCACAGCCTGCCGCACTCACCCGCTGTCCTGTGGACGTGCCTGGGGTGTCCGAGTCCACATCCACCTCCACGGTCTGCGCGCACACACACACACACACACACAGAGTAGTTAAGTTTGGAACACTGAAAACATGACACGTGTAATTTCCTGGGTGAAGCAGGAAGCGTTGTGAGCCAAGTGGGCTCCTCCCCTCACCTCCTCCTCTCCGCTGCTCATCTCCGTCTTGACCCGGTGGTACAGATCCATGATGTCGAAGCTGCTCTGGTCCCTGCAGACAAGCAGGAACACACAGCTGTTTAACATCTACAGGGTGTTCATCATGGCAGCTGCTTAACATCTACAGGGTTCCCCTCATCTCTGAGGGTCTTAGGTCCACTAACAGGAGCTGATCTGTGGGTCTCTGTGAGGTGTAAATAGGCTGGCTGGCCTCAGATGCGACTGGAGGCTGGCCTCAGATGCGACTGGAGGCTGGCCTCAGATGCGACTGGAGGCTGGCCTCAGATGCGACTGGAGGCTGGCACTCACCCGATGAAGAGCAGTAGCACGTCGGTCACCACCTTTGCCGCAGCCACGATGGGGCTCTGGGGCTCGTTGAAGGTGCGAGCGTTGTGCTCGATGTAGCGCACCTCCCACATGAGAGCAGAGATACGCCTGCAGGAAAGGAGAAGGTCAGCTCTGGGAGAGCCCAACATCAGGAGTGTGTGTGACACAGAAGGTATGTGAGTGAGAGAGAGAAGGTGTGTGTGTGTGAGAGAGAGAGAGGTGTGTGTGTGTGAGAGAGAGAGAGGTGTGTGTGTGAGAGAGAGAGAAGGTGTGTGTGTGTGAGTGAGACTGACCTGTAGAAGCGGTTCTCCAGCTTCTTGCGGATGGTGCTGAGGTCTGTGAGGTAGGCCACCACGGTGCAGTACTGGGGGTAATCACGCAGGTCCACCGGCACGCCAAACGCCTTCGCCACATCTGCAGACACACCTCAACCTGTCAACCTCAGCCTGATGACCTCAAACCCTCATGGTCAGCGTGTCGGGGCGTACCTAACGTCAGCAGGTCATCGATGGCGTGGACGACCCTCTCACAGTCCTCATCCCGGCTGTGCGCTCCCCACTCCCCCTCCTGCGGCACGTACAGCAGGGACCGCAGCTCCTCCTCCGTCACCGGAACGCCGTCTCCCTCCTCCTCCGGGAACGCAGCTGGGGGGGGGGACACGGTGTGTGTGTTAGTTCTGTATGTGTGTGTCTGGGTGGAGGCCTGTGTGTGTGTGTGTCTACTGACCTTCATCAGGAATGGGCTCCATGTCCCACGGGCTCATCCTCTCTCTCTCCCCGTTGTCCCACCTGAGGAGGGGACAGAACGTCAACACACCTGCTCTCTCTCACCTCCAGGCAGGTCAACACACCTGCTCTCTCTCACCTTCAGGCAGGTCAACACACCTGCTCTCTCTCACCTCCAGGCAGGTCAACACACCTGCTCTCTCTCTCACCTCCAGGCAGGTCAACACACCTGCTCTCTCTCACCTCCAGGCAGGTCAACACACCTGCTCTCTCTCACCTCCAGGCAGGTCAACACACCTGCTCTCTCTCACCTCCACATATTCAGCTGTCTAGGTTACTGGACTATGTAACACTGGAACAGAGTGTGGGTACTTACTGGACTATGTAACACTGGAACAGGCTGTCTGGGTACTCTGACTGTAAGGGCTGCTGGTCCTCCACAGAGCCGAACCACCAGGCGTTGTCGATGATACTCCGGAAGCGCATACCTGACAAATGACACAGGGTTAGAACGAGACACCAGCCCTCTGGGAGGAGGGGGGATGGAGAGATGGAGGGAAAGAGGGCAGGGTGGAGGGAGGCTGGATGGAGGGCAGGGTGGAGGGCAGGGTGGAGGGCAGGGTGGAGGGAGGGCAGGGTGGAGGGAGGGCAGGGTGGAGGGCAGGGTGGAGGGCAGGGTGGAGGGCAGGGTGGAGGGAGGGCAGGGTGGAGGGAGGGCAGGGTGGAGGGAGGGCAGGGTGGAGGGAGGGCAGGGTGGAGGGCAGGGTGGAGGGCAGGGTGGAGGGCAGGGTGGAGGGAGGCTGGATAGCGGGCAGGGTGGTGGGATGGATGGTGGATGACTACTAACCTGGTTGCCAGTTGTGTTCTTTAGCTTCATTATAAAACTGCTGTAGCACCAAGAAATCGATGACGTCAGGCATGTCATGGTACCTGATGGAACAACGTACCGTTAAGCTAGAACACAGAACCCGGGGCTAGAAATAAACAACACTGACGTCAGAACAGCTGAGATGAGCGGGGGTGGAACTGACTTGAGGGAGAAGGACTCGCTGGTCATTTTGCCTGATATGGGGTCCAGGAAGGCCAGCTTCAGACAGCACAGAGTGGGAGGGCCCACCTCATACTTGATGCCAACCACCTTCACAGACTCCTGGTCCTACAACACAGAGAGGGAGAGAGACAGAGGTCAAACGTTGTGCTCCGTCAGAGACAGCGCAGCAGGAAGCAGCGGCACGCAGGTCGTTCCTCTCACCCTGAGGTTGAGCTTGTTCCAGGGCTGCTTCTGAGGGTTGATGCTGTAGGCCTTGGCCCTACGGACGGCCCTGACGTAGGCCTGGTGGCCCTGCCTGAAGTAGATGAGCTGCAACGACACCATGCATCAGACGCTAGCCTCTATAGAATATATTTATTTATCTAAAAACCTTTTTTTTTAATAGAAAGGCTAGCCCCTGGAGGCGTGACCCCACTCTTGGGAGGCAGGGAGCCCGCTTACCTCATCGCCCATCTGGGGCACGAAGGGAGAGCGACGGGGGAAGGTCTCCATGATCCAGGAGGGGGGCAGCCACTCCTCCGCGTCACACCCAGCCAGAGAGAGAGACGTGCTGGGCTTCTGAGCACACAGAACACCCTGGGTCATCATCCAGCTCAGCCACAGGACAACACTAGTGTGTGTGACTGCCCTGACGTTGGGATAGGATCCCCTGTGTCTGACTGCCAAGCATACGACTGATCCTCTGTACCCTGGTCTTGTATGTAGTTAGGTTATAGTACATCATTTATGTGTTGACTGCTTTAGATTAGAGGCTGTTCCTGTGTGTGGCACCGCTGGAGGTGTGTGGACGTACCTTCTGTTTGGTCTGGGTTGGCCTCTTTTTCTTCTTCTTATCCGCTGGTCTCCGGCTGGACTCCCCCTCCCCCCCCTCTCCCTCTCCCCCCTCCCCCTCCCCCTCCCCCCCCCTCTCCCTCCTCGGAGCTGCTGTATCCCGGGGGGCGGACCTGCCGCCGGCTCGTCCGTTTGGGAGGCTGGAGGTTGATCCCAGCGTCAGCCGTCCAATCAGAGTAGTCGCTGGACGACTCGCTGGAGCTGCTGTCGCTCTGCCACCTGGCTTCACCGTCAGACGACGCATCGCTGGCCTCCATCTGCTCCTCTGCCTGCGCGCACACACACACACACACACACTTAGTCCAACAGTCCTTCTGGTACAGTTCTGCTGCTGTACCGTCATGACTAAACTGTGACCACCACCTCCCCCTCCCTCACCTCTCCATCGCTGTCGGAGTCCGCCTGGCTGTCGCTCGCCCTGGCCCCCCCTCCCCTGCCCCGGTCGGCCGGGCGCCGCACGCGTGCAGAGCGAGTCTGGTAGGAGTGCCTCTGCGGCTTCTTCCTCCGGCTCGGCCGCAGGGTGCGAACGGACGACACCTGGGGGTCGCTCTGGGAGAGAGGAGGGAGGAGCCAGCGTTAGTTTCCTGTCTTGCTCTGGGATGAAGGAGAATCTGGGCTGGGGGGTTGAGGAAGGGAGGGATGAGGAAGGGATGAGGGAGGGAGGGATGAGGGAGGGATGGAGGGATGGATGAGGGAGGGATGGAGGGAGGGATGGAGGGATGAGGAAGGGAGGGATGAGGAAGGGATGAGGGAGGGATGAGGGATGGATGAGGGAGGGATGAGGGAGGGATGAGGGAGGGATGGAGGGAGGGATGGAGGGAGGGATGAGGGAGGGATGGAGGGAGGGATGAGGGATGGAGGGAGGGAGGGATAATGGAGACTCTCACAGGGGTGGCAGCAGCCACAGGCTTCTTCTTCCTCTCAGTGTTGTACAGAGAACACTCCACCTCCCCCTTGGCCCGCCTCGTTTCCTCCATCACCCTACACACACACACACACACACACACACACACACACACACAGAGAAGACAAACACATCGTCTTAGACTGAGCCTGCAGCAAGGGGAATGTCTGTGTGTGTGTGTGTGTGTGTGTGGTGTCTCACCTGTGGACCCCCTGCTGTACCTCCGTCACCACCACCCTCCTGCTCCATGCGAGCAGGTCTCTCTCGGTGGCCATCTGGCTGCGGGGGGCGTTGTGGTGCATCTGACGCACTCCCTGCACCTGGCCGCTGCTCAGCGTGCCCGCGCTGGCCTCCGCCGCCACGCCCTCCTGCTCACCTGGGCCACGGGACGACACGTTAGCACCACACCACACCCGAGCACGCTAGCCAATCACAGAAGCCGGATTCTGCCCATTGGACCTTAGCTGCATGTCTTCCCTTCTGCCTTCCTGTCACACTTCACTTAAACTGTCCAAGAAACTAAAAATGTATCTTTAGAATATATATCTAAACGTACCCTCCGGAACAGGCTGGGCCTCTGTGTCCAGATCTCCATCTCCATTGTGCTGGTCCTGCAGCTCTCTGATCAGGTTGTCCAATAGGCTTCCTGCCCCGGCCTGGTCACGCTCTGCTGTCTGCTGACCAATCACCTGCTCCACCACCTCCCCATCACCTAGGCAACGACACCAAACACAGAGGACATGTGTGATCTCACTGCTGAAGCTGACAGGACGTTTCTATACAAGTAGGAAGATCAGTGTTTGCTGAAAGGAGGTGTTAGCTACGTAGCCTAGCTGTGCTACAAGGGAGGTGGTTTAGCATTAGCTACGTAGCCTAGCTGTGCTACAAGGGAGGTGGTTTAGCATTAGCTACGTAGCCTAGCTGTGCTACAGGGGAGGTGGTTTAGCATTAGCTACGTAGCCTAGCTGCGCTACAGGGGAGATGGTTTACCGTTAGCTACGTAGCCTAGCTGTGCTACAGGGGAGATGGTTTACCGTTAGCTACGTAGCCTAGCTGAGGCACCAGCTGCTCCTCCTTGCAGCTCTCCCTGCCAGGAACCAGGCGCTGGTAGTGGGGAGGGTGTGGGTTCCCGTCCACGTCCACCAGGAAGGGCGGGGGCATGAGGTGGGGCGCCTGCTGGGTCTGCTCGTCCAGGACATAGTTGTTGGCGTCACGGATCAGTGGGCGGAAGTCGGTATGGAAGAACATCTGGTCTGGAATCTGGAGCGGGGAGACCGTAAGGTGTTGAGTGGAACTGAACTAGATAGAGCTGGTGTAGAACTTAGCTTCTCTCCCCGGCATGCTAACATGCTAACATGCTAGCAGGCTAGCAGGCCTCACCTTCTCGTACGGGCCGCTACAGCCGAAGCCAAAGACGAGCAGATGGCCGTGGGAGTCTGTGCAGGCGAAGTGCTGGCCGTCAGCAGAGAACTTGCAGTCGAACACAGCACCATGGCCCTGGCCTTCAATCTGCAACCACAGTGAGGACAGAGGGATGGTGAGAATGTCGCTGAGGGCAAAAATCATTATTTAGTCCTATATTTTTGGGACTATGGGCTATAAAACAGTCTTCCCAAACATGGATTAATCTTAGTCCTGGACTAACAGACTTCAAATGCAGACGATGAAGATTCTCAATGAATGAAATAGGATTTCCGTGAGCCACCCACCATGTTGAAGAAGTTGCGTATCTTGTCTCCCTTGGACAGGTCCCAGATGAAGATGTTGCCGTCGTGGCCAGCAGACAGCATGATGCGCTGGTCAAAGGGGTGAGCTTCCAGGACAAACACCTCATCATCATGGCCCTGGGATGTGTGTGTGTGTGTGTGTGTGTGTGTGTGTGTGAGCACCGTTTGTGTGTTGGTGTGTGTAAAAAGAAGAAAAATCCATGAAACTCAACTCAGGGGACATGAACATGTGGCGTTTGTGTACGGAAAAAGGAAGTGACAGCGCTGGGGGCGGGGCCAGAGGCCAGGAGACTCACAGAGAGCACGTGCAGCAGCTGTCCAGAGGTGGAGCTCCACACCTTCAGCAGGTAGTTGGAGACGGCGGTGATGACCGTACGGTCGCCACGGTCCCACGCCACCATGGTAACCACCAGCTTGGTCTTATCATCTCCGTTCACCACAGCAGTCCTGGGAGGACACACACGTCAACACACTGACCTCAACACACACACACGTCAACACACTGACCTCAACACACACACACACGTCAACACACTGACCTCAACACACACTGCCCTCAACACACTGACCTCAACACACACGTCAACACACTGACCTCAACACACACTGACCTCAACACACACTGACCTCAACACACACTGACCTCAATACACACTGACCTCAATACACACTGACCTCAATACATTGACCTCAACACACACTGACCTCAACACGAGACACAGCCCTCATCCATTCACTCTGTGTAAGGGATCAACGTATAGAGACTAGGTCACTACTGCTAAATGCACCCTGTGTTGTGTTCCTGCATCTAAAATGTATCTTATTGCTTCCGAAAAAACCTTAGAATGCCCCTAAATTGACCAATCAGAAACGAGTATTCAACAAAGCAGCCTAGCAACCGTTGCCGTGTGCCCTCTCACCCCGGTAGTCTGGCGGCGATGTCCAGACTGATGCTCTTCCACTCCTGCTGCTGGTAATGCCAGACTCTGGCGGTGCCGTCACGACTGCCGCTCACAAACCTCAGGCTGGGAACACAGGAGACACACAGCATCAGCAGCAGCCCACAGCCAATCAGAAACTCAGGTTTACATTTAGTACATTTAGCAGACGCTCTTATCCAGAGCGACTTACAGTAAAGTACAGGGCCATTCCCCCCGAGGCAAGTAGGGTGAAGTGCCTTGCCCAAGGACACAACGTCATTGGCCTGGCGGGGAATCGAACCGGCAACCTTCTGATTACTAGCCCGATTCCCTAACCGCTCAGCCACCTGACTCCCTCTTTTGGTTTGAATGGAAGTCTGTGGAAGGGGGGTAACCAGGGGTAGGCAGCAGTGTAGCTGCCAAAACCTAAGTCGGCCTTGAATGGAAGTTTATGGGCGGGATCTTTGTCCATACACTCACCTGTCACTGTTGTTACAGAACTGGACGACCACAACCTTGTCCTGGGAAAAGAAGAGGGTTTGATGGACAGTAAGTATCATTGTTTAGGATACCACAGTGAGAGGTACGAGGTCTGCCCCTCCAGGCCCTCCTCACCATGTGAGCATCCAGCTCCGACAGCTTCATGGGGATGTCAGAGCCCAGGTAGTACACCCTGATCACATGGTCCGTGCTTCCTGTGGCCAGGAACATCCCGCCTGAACACCACAGAAGAAGAAGAAGAAGAAGAAGAAGAAGAAGGAGGATAAGAGACGGATATTAGGCCGAATAAACGTCCAAACGCATCTAGTGTTGTGACTCGAGTTCACCCCCCTCTCATAGGGAACTCTCAAGGTTGTCTTGGTGCCGTGTTTCACAATTAACCGATAGAAGGAGAGGAGTTGGGCCACATACCACTGCTGAAGGAGGAGGAGGAGATCTGGACGCCGGGACGGGAGCGCTCGATGAACTTGACAGGACGATCGCTGCAGGGAGGACAGATTTAATGTTTCGCTACACGGACCATGAAACACAAAGATAAGCGGTAGCTCTGAGCCAGGGATGAAAGCAACATTGCAAATCTTAATATAGTAATATCTAAAGAGCGTAACTTACACTGTGTCAGAGCCCAGATCTGAGTTCCTCAGATCAACAAAGCAATTGTTACTTGTATAGAGGCAATATCACAGAGGGCTTCACATACGCCCGCAGAACTGCACCTAAACACCCTCCATATCTCTGCAGAACTGCACCTAAACACCCTCCATATCCCTGCAGACCTGCACCTAAACACCCTCCATATCTCTGCAGAACTGCACATAAACACCCTCCATATCCCTGCAGAACTGCACCTAAACACCCTCCATATCTCTGCGGTGCGTCACACCTACCTGAACTTCATGGTGAGCGAGTGCCACAGCCAGAAGCACACCATGCCGTCCGCTCCTGTGGAGGCCAGATACCGCATCATCCCTTTGACCCCCGGACAGAACTGAGGAGAGACAAGCCAGAGTCACCTCCCAGCCGTGGAGAGAGACAAGCCAGAGTCACCTCCCAGCCGTGGAGAGAGACAAGCCAGAGTCACCTCCCAGCCGTGGAGAGAGACAAGCCAGAGTCACCTCCCAGCCGTGGAGAGAGACAAGCCACAGTCACCCTCCCAGCCGTGGAGAGAGACAAGCCACAGTCACCCTCCCAGCCGTGGAGAGAGACAAGCCACAGTCACCCTCCCAGCCGTGGAGAGAGACAAGCCACAGTCACCCTCCCAGCCGTGGAGAGGGACAAGCCAGAGTCACCTCCCAGCCGTGGAGAGAGACAAGCCACAGTCACCCTCCCAGCCGTGGAGAGAGACAAGCCACAGTCACCTCCCAGCCGTGGAGAGAGACAAGCCACAGTCACCCTCCCAGCCGTGGAGAGAGACAAGCCACAGTCACCTCCCAGCCGTGGAGAGAGGGGCCACCAGACCACGGGCCCAAACAGGGGATGCTGTTGGGGGTAACCACGACAACATCCCCCAGGGAAAGTTTTTAAAACACAGAAAAGCAAGAACCCGAGTCAGCGCCTGGGGGAGCGTGTCTCACCTGTATGGAGGTGATGGAAGCGGCGTGCCCCTGCAGCACGGTGATGGGCGCGCAGGTGCGGAGGCACCACACCCTGATGATCTTGTCACAGCTGGCCGAGGCGATGAGCGTGTTCTCGTAGTTCACCGCCATGTCGGAGATCTCGGCCGCGTGGCCGCGCAGCGTGGACAGCAGACGCCCGTCGTCTGTCGACCAGATCTTCACCAAACAGTCGTCTGAACCCTGGAGGACCAGCCGGGAGACACGCGCTCTCGTGTGAAAAACACTCGTTAAGCAGACGCTCTTATACAAAGCCACCCACGAGGGAGTGAACCTGGAAGCTCAATGATTCGCAGGTAAATGCTCTGACCCAGTCAGGTAACAATAACAATAATAGCTCAATAACTCAATCCTGGTCCTCGGGACCCCCTGCCCTGCATGTTTTAGATATTTCCCTGCTCCAACACACCTGATTCAAATAAATGGGCTTGATAACGACCCATTCGTCTAAAACATGCAGGACAGGGGGTCCCGAGGACCAGGATTGAGAACCACTGATGTAACAGATGTGGTGAGGATTTATAACACGATCATGTGTTATCATAATATTCCTAGCGAGCCTCACGGTGAAGATGCGTCGGCCGGTGCGGTCGAAGGCCACACAGTACACGGAGGACAGGTGCCCCAGGATCCTGCGGTGAAGCTTCAGGCCAGAGTAGCTGGAGGTGGGCTGGGCGTGGCCGAAGCGGGCGGAGCCTGTGGTCTGCCGGGCACCCATGATGGAGACTGGACGGGGGAGACACAAGGTCAGAGGTCAGCCTGGGCGGAAGACAAGGCTGCTCCCCAGTCCTGGAGAAATAACTAACTCTCTTTTTGTACGTGAAAGTCTGTGTAACATTTACATATGTTGATGTCTCTCAAGTCACGCGTTGCTGTACAAGGAGCACACTGCCAAACATGTTATTCTATAGTTAGGCTTCTCTCTCTCTCCTTAGACGGGGTTAAGGTTAGAGAGGGCTAATTGTTGTTGTGTGGTTACTTTGCTTTTAATCTGTCTATACGTTCTGTGAGAAAGTTCTGGGTAGAGAGGGTCGTAACAGTTCCACAGTCTGGGTGAAGTTGAAACCTAACCTTGGAGCCATCTGACCTGGGAGGTCAGATGGCTGAGCGGTTAGGGAGTCGGGCTATTAATCAGAAGGTTGTTGGTTCGATTTCCGGCCGTGCCTAATGACGTTGTGTCCTTGGGCAAGGCACTTCACCCTGCTTGCCTCAGGGGAATGTCCCTGTAGAGCGTCTGCTAAATGACTAAATGTAACCTACCGACGCTGGGAGGGGGGGTGTCGCCGGCGGGGGGTTCTGGCGGTCGTCCCCGGTGAAGCGCAGCAACGGCGGACCCGCTCCACGCGACATGGCTGCAACCTGACACACACAAGCAGCATTACATCGTTTCATGTGCGACAACCCGGTAGACTCCAATCACTGCACAACAACATGGCTTTAACTACAGATCATAAGAATAACAATGTAACCACAACACATTGTTTTACAGCACATAGCTACGCTGAATAATATGGGTGTAAATCTTTCAATTGTATGAATCAATACTCTCGATTTAAATACATGGAGGCACTGAAGTAAGAAGATGATAGAAGGGCTCACTTCTAGATGTGCGGAGCAGAGACTGTTTCCCCACCCCCAGCAGGGTTTGCACCCCTGGGACGCAAGGTGGAGCCGCCTTGTCTATGAGAGGCCCTATTTGCCGGCATACTCGCAGGAGATAATCTGCTGGAATATGCTGGTTTAGGATCACCTGTGGACAATATGAAGTGGAGAGTAAAATGCATAAAAAAATTATAATTAGCGATGCAAACATTATCAACTAATTTAAATAAGGAAGTAATCTAGTGTAGCAAGTCAAAACACACACACACGCGCACGCACGTAGGCACGCAAAGGCGGCGACCAATCACATTCCCACTTTGTAAATTCTCTCCGCTCGCTCAAATAGTAACTGGGATTTCATTGGCTCGCAAAGGTGATTGACATTTAACAAGGCCTTGTACATCCTCGTTCTGTTTGCCCTCGGTTAACCCCTCCTCCATACCACACACACAACACGGCACTTATTGTTTAACACACACATAATAAAATGTATTTAAATGTAATTTATTTGTTCATATAACGAATTGTGTCTTACAAATGTGTACACAGAATTGAAATGCTTCAAAATTGTGATTTTTTTATTTTACGAATACACGATCACAAAAGTTATAAATATTAATCAGTCGGCTATAAGTTATCATAATAACACTCACCCAGTCTTCGAAGTTTCGTTTGTATCGCTTTCCGTTCCAACTCCATCGTTCAGGAATCAACTAAAAAGGTAGACACGCGGTTGGAAAAGCGCTTCGAAACTCGGTAACGTTATCTAGCAATCTAGGATACAATAGCTGGCTACTGTAATATCTCTACGTATCAGTAGCACAATATTACAAACCACTATACAGCAGAAAGTGGTCAATTTCACGAAAACGCAAGGTACAAGTAAATAAGAGCAAACGCGTCTCACCTCATACTCTTCCAGTTCCTCAACAAGGATCTGTATGGGGAGAGTTTCTAGTAGTAAGAACAGACATATTTTGTAGTAATGTATAACTGATGTACATTATCGTTCGGTGTTACCTGTGCCGCCTTTTTACAAGGTCCCGACTGCAGAAATCTGGCAATGAGGTAATACAATTCTGAAAGGAGAGAGAAAAAACATTAGCTCGCTAGCAACCATTCAGCTAGCGTTAGCCAACTTGCTAACAATTAGCCTACTGACTAGCTAACTGACATCAATAATGTTTCGCTGCGTTGATATTCCAGTGAACCCTATGGCAGCACTCACCAGCTTCGATTTGTGAACACTGTTCCTTTGCCATCACTTGAGAGAGACGGCGGCATTAGACTATCTGGTGCCTTATTTAGCTAGCTAGCTTGCTACTAGTGATAGCCTCTGAATTGTTCCCCACTGTATTCGGCCTTTCCTTTCTCAAGCTTCTGTGACCACCTGGTGCTCCGTTAGCGCCCCCTCGCGACCGATGAATCATCAATGCAGTTCGGTAGTTCTTGCAAAGGCCACATGGGGGTCCCCACAAAGAACAGCACTTCATCCTTCGTTCGTTGATTTTGGCTGTTAAACTATAAAAAGCAACCGTATCTGTACAATAAACTAATCCACAATATAAGGTTTTGAAGTGGCTAATGATTTCTAATGATAAACAATTAGTATTATTCAGTTTGCACAAAGAAATGACACAGGTTGCAACATGAGGAAAAATCCAATAACTGCATTTATTTCCAATTAGACCTCCAGTACTTCAGTGGGTAGCTTCACATTTGTCATCAGAATTGTCTGTTAAAAATGTTTTTAACAATTGTTTTCAAAAACATTCTGTATACATGAAAAGTCTCTTTCTTTGTGAAATTAATTTAAAGCCAGTCAAATTATGAAGCAGGTGATTCCATGCTTTTATTATGCCTGGAATGTTGTCAGAAATTGTTTTTAAATCCTCTTTCTTACAGATAATCAACTTTAAAAGAAATCAACCCCCCAAATAAAGAATAACACTGCACATTAAGGGTAAAAATACAACTTACTAAAGTCAAATGTTATGAGTTGGTAAACTCACAATGTGATATAAACTGCACCAGTTGCAATTAGTTTGCCAGTTGTCGATTTTCCTTTCTGTGTCCAACATAATACAAATAAAACACAAAACAGAAACTCATTGTTGCTTAAAAGCGACGTGACTACGTCCTAACAAAGACAAACCCTCCAAATTTAGCTTTTTTGCTTTTGTGCTAAAAACCTGTACCAATAATTACAAAATTCTTGATAAAAATATTCCTCTGTTAATAAGGTAATTGATGTTTTGGGGCAACCACATGAGAGTTGGGGGCTGTGTGGTTGGCGAGGCGGGGCAGGGCGAGGCGGAGCGAGGCTGGGCGGGGCGAGGCAGGGCGGAGCTACTCGGCTGCTGTGTCATCTTTCTCTGGTTCCTTCGGAGCTTCCACCTGGAAACCACAAGCAGAGCCTACATGACCACACGGCTGCAGATTATATTTTAAAAGGACATATAGTCATTTTGTTTATTAAAGTACAATCTCCAGACTTTCGTTTGACCTTCTCTGGACAAAAGTCATTTGATTTTACCAATGAGTCATTTTGTAACAAATTTTGCAGTAACATAAATTCCCATGCATAATATAAATGTCGTAACCATGATGGCGTACTTCGTTCGTCTTGGTCTCTCCATTCTCAGGCTTTTCCTCCTTGGGCTCCTCTGCTTTCGCCTTCTTCTTCTTCTCTTCCGTCTTGCTGTTTACCTCTTTAGCTTTCTGCAAGGACAGGTCCTGCCATGGGTTAACAAACACTCGCGAGGGCCGAGTGTGTCGGGATCTTATTCAAACTAAATCTGAGTGAGACGACATATCAGAATGGATGTCAGTGGTGATGCAGGGTATCGCAGGTTCTTGACAGGATACATACCTTCACTGGCTTCTTTGGCTTTGGTTCTGGTTTGGGAGCTGGTTTCTAAGAACAGAGCAGGAAATGTCAAAGACATGCATAGGACACACACCAGTTTGTTTTGATTTAATACAAACATTATTTGGCATGAGATGAATGTTACGTCAAAGTAAGATGTGTAGAATTTTGCTCCTACCGCTGATAGCCTTGCAGATCTTCTCTGGGGCTGAAAGCAGGGAAAATAATGACAATTAGACCTGAGGTGAATACTAACTTTTTGTATCTAATTGCAAGGGCATAAACCTACCTATTGTTCCAGTGCTCCAAATAGCAACAGCTCTTCCATCAATACATATTATTACAATCACAGATCAGTATTTGATGAACTGAACATACCTCCTCTTTGACCTCTTCATCTGTTCCCTGAAGAATAAATAAATACAAATGGTATATGAATATGTCCTGAAGCAGCGTTAAAGCACTGAATTTATGTTCATTGATTAAACTAAACAGATGGCCAAACACTAGACCTGTATGTAGAAACGAGCAATAAACAAAGTAAACTGTTAATCAATTGAGTCTCGTTCAGTCAACTTTCGACATTACACACGTTTAATGATCTGAAGCTTCACTACTCAGATTATGGGCTTCGGCGAGTTCTTGTCTGGATCATCAGTCCAGTGGAGCGTAGAGCGCCGCTTTATTGGGACAGTCTATTGGTTTTTACCCAATTTGTCAGGGGGATGGGCAGCATTTGGTTATGCTTTACTTCGCCACCTGGCGGTAAGAAGGCGTAATAGCAGTCCTTTGACACGATGAACAAAGAATGCATTAAAATCGTTTATTTTAGCGCCAATCTTAGAATCAAATAATGTCGACGAAAAACTAGAGTTTTCCCTTTATTTTTCAGTGCCATTTTAATGCCAATCGGTGCGATATTTAGGTCAAAAAGCACCTTTCTTGCTTGACTGTCCGCGATGGAAAGGCTAGGAACTGCAAAGCATGGCTGCTTGTGCTTTCAGTAGCATGGAGATTTTGCTTGACTCGGACCGACACAAGACTATGAGCGCCTCTCAAGAAACCAGAAATAAACATCCATATGAACTGGAAAAGGGCGCCACTTGTTAACCAAAAAATTTCAAGAATTATTTCGAACACATTTTGTCAGCTGCGTTCATCAATGATTGCAGCAGATTTGTATTAAATCTCTCTTGTCTCGTCCGCTACATATTATCACGACTGATTTATATGGGCAAAAGTATCTAGTCAAGACTGTTGAATAGGTGTCTACATACCTTTCTCTTCGGCATGTTGGACTTCGGGGGATTCTTGCTCGATAGAAACTAACAGGCAATTTTTTCTGACTGAGTTCACAGTTTTCAAGAGACTGGCGTTCTCTTATTACTAATACTGTAGTAAACATACAGCACAAGTAGCACATCGAGCCCAGCGGTTGGATGGGGGCAGGGTAGGTGCGTCTAAAACGTGACTGATGTTTCGCTTGGCCAATCAAAGGCTGAGAATAGATGTCACAAAAGAACAGGATTTTCAACATAGATCTTTTTAGCGCGAAATTCTTTAATGGAAGTGAATAGCGGTAACGTTTATATGGTGTTTTTGTATCTGACTCAACACGATGGCTACATTAGTTACATGCACATCGAGTCCTGGATTATGTTTAAGATGTTGATTGACATTTGAAAATTGAAATACATGCCCTACAATGTTATGCATGTTATAAAATGCATGCATCCACATTTTGACCTTGATGACAGGCCTATTTGACGTCCTCTAGCGACATTCGGTCAAAAGGCCTTTACTTGTAAGGACAGATGACCACTTTTCATACCTTCTTAAGAGATGAAAGATCTAGATATTTTCCTTGTGGAAACCAGAAAACAGCATCTACATTTACAGGAAGTTAACAAATGCAACACGTTTTATGTAATTACAATGAAACGCAAAAAGCATTGTTTTTATTTTCTACTTCATTATCGCCATAGGCTACTGTTTCACAAAGTAAACGACTCAAGAAGAGGTCAAGTAGGCCAATAAGAGCGATAGATTCAAGATATATTCTCGGCAGATTGAGCGGATGCTGAACAGCAACACGAAGGAATCAGCTCCAATGCCCCATCAATAGATTCTAAGAGCTATGTCTAAAATCTTGTAGGCTACATTTAATAACAGCTTCATAGCTATGTAGGCTACCTATATGTGGACTGAAAAGCATCTTGTCCATATCGTCTATAGTTTGGGTTATAGTGATCATGAGCACTTTTTTGGCGATTGGAGTCAAACTCCTCCACTACTACTAATTTTCACTAGATGGCAGTATGGATCTATTTAGAAAAGTGTCACCCGTCATGAAAACAACAGAAAAAGATCATCAAGGTGAACAATAAAGGGGCCCTGCAAAAAAAAAAAAATAGGACATCTTAAGTGATGGTACTGGGGCGGACCACTGCGGTGCTTTGAAAATGTCCTCTCAGATTAGTGGGTTGATGCCATCAAGTAGGCCGGGGAAACCAGGGACTGAACCCACAGTCACAAGGAGAGAAGATCTCTCAACGGACTCTGGTGGTGATAGAACTTTCACAATGAAGACGACACTTTTTTTCTTCAAAACACAATACCGAAAGGTATTTTTATAAGACTGATTTGTGTTTGTGTAGATCTAAATAATAAACGGTAAAGTGTCAAACTGCTTGAGCAAAACAGACATCACTACTATGCATGCCTGCTATACCGTTTTTTATACATTTGAAGTAGTAAACTACTGCCATCTTATGTTACATGTAGGTATGGCATGCACAATGGAAAGATGGGAAGCAAAAAGGCGTTTAAACTGTAGGCTCAAATTGTCTTTGAACGTCTGACCGTAAACTTTACATCGCGGTCTTTTAAATGTAATCAAACACCGATCTTACATGGGCTTTGCCAGCGATCAAGCAGGCATGCGGTTTGGGCAATAGACTGAGAGGATGAACAGTAAACTGTGGAGTGTCAGTGTACTTCACACACACAGTTGGTTGCCGCTGGCTCATGGCTCAGTCTTGCCAGGATCCATCGGTAGACTGGATCCAGCAGACAAACCGGCGACGAGTTTAGAAAGTGGCCTCTAACAACTTAAATGGTTTTCTCTGACAAAACTTTTAATTAAAGTTGATTGCAACAACTTTATCAAGCGAATATTAAATACAGTAAAATCTCTCTGAGCACACTGAAAGTGGTGGATGGGCCGATTTCAGCACAGAAGAGTGAAATGTAGCTCTTAATAGCAATATGACATAGTAGGCCTAGGCCATTTTTCGTGTAAGTGCCCCCACGCTCAGAGATTAGGATGCACCACTTTAAGTTTCCATTGGTCCCAAAACAACGGATTCAATGAGGATGCAAACGCCTATGGCTGGAAGAGTATTATTCGATGAGCACAGGTAAGCAAAGGTACATGCAATCACACGTAGACAACTGTCATACATTATGTATTATGGATATTATTGTTGGGGGATAATGAAGTACTTTAGTATTATTGCACCAATCAGTGTTCATGGAATCCAACATAAGATGCATGTGATGCTGCGGTGTGCGCGAGGAGGGAGGAGTTGCTTTCTCTCAGCGCGACCCTCTTCTCTACAGTACACTGGGGTGTGCAGGTGCTGTGTGAATATGTGTGTGTGTGTGTGTGTGTGTGTGTGTGTGAGAGAGAGAGAGAGAGGGGCGGGGGAGTCGTCTGAGTGAGCGCGTGGACTGCACCATCACATTCCGTTCCCAGTCCACTGTCACCAGCCATGCCGTTACCGAATAACACGCAGCTATGTTGTATGATCTGTGGCTTACCGATCTGCTGATTCTTACCACGCAGTTCACACGGTCAATCTGTTCCCCTGTCCGGAGGATTTCAAAACATCGATGATGGCCTTGGTAATGGAACCTATAAGCAAATGGACACCCAAGCAAGTATTAGAATGGATGAAAGGTAAGATAACATATATTTTTTTCTTTTGATTTATGTGTTAAAAACATTGAAATTAGAAGGAGTATGGACTAGGTACCTAGGTACCTGATCCAGTATATAAGATGAACCGTGTAATAAAGCACCATTAATGTAGCTAACATTGATTCTTTGCATTGTAATATATTGATCGTGTGCCATTTTGTGAATCCGACTCTTGATGTAGAAACGCGCTAAAGGGTATCAACCGCCAGTCAGAATTCCCGGATAGCTTGTTTCAGAGAGAACAACCAGATCAAAGCCACAGTTGGGATTTACAGATGTTCACATCTGACATTGCTTTATCATAGCACACAGACTGCGTGCTCTCTCTCTCTCTCTCTCTCTCTCTCTCTCTCTCTCTCTCTCTCTCTCTCTCTCTCTCTCTCTCTCTCTCTCTCTCTCTCTCTCTCTCTCTCTCTCTCTCTCTCTCTCTCTCTCTCTTCTGACACAGACACGCGCGCACACACACACTCACTCTCACACTGAAATCTATTGTAAATTGAAACGCTGGCTCCAGGGGAAACGGTCACAAAACTAGCACCATGGACAGCAACGTGCCGTGCTAATGTGCACGAGGATCCAGTCCAATCTGACGAAAACCTTCTAATACTAATATCTTTGGTCTCTCAAATTGAATCTGTCATTTTTTCAATGTATGTTACTGTATGTTACTTTGTCTATGGATGTTATTGTAAAATACTTGTTGCGGGATCAGATCACACATTCATAATCACAATGATGTTGCTTCCCCCCCCCCCACGGTTGGCCATCTATCTGCCCTTATTTCAATATTCAGTACTTCCAAAGGTAGCCTATGGGATATAAACGTGTCTGTTTCCAATCACAGTGACATGGCTATCATGCACGAGAAGATAGATTCAAAATGCATTTTCTTCTCACTTACAAACTTACATCAGTAGTTGTTGATTATTAGTCACCTCAGCCATCGTGGTTGTCGTTTTCCCCCGGTCTTTGTTTGAGAGATTAGTATGTGAGCCCGACATTCTTACCAACCTGTAAGATCTCTCTCTCTCCCCCTAGCCCAACTGCTGTGTCTACAGTAGCATGAAGCTATTATGAGTGTCCACGGACAGACTGTCCTGTTTGTCCTCTGCTTGCAGTACATTTACATTACATTTTATATTTAGTCATTTAGCAGACGCTCTTATCCAGAGCGACTTACAGTAAGTACAGGGACGCGAAGCAAGTAGGGTGAAGTGCCTTGCCCAAGGACACAACGTCATTTGGCACGGCTGGGAATCAAACTGGCAACCTTCAGATTACTAGCCCGACTCCCTCACCGCTCAGCCACCTGACTAGCAGTAGTTTGTGTCCAGAGGGGCTCTGCCCCCCTGCAGCCCTGCTGTCCCAGACTTCCAGCTGTCTCACCAGGGGCCCAGGCCACACAGTCTCTCCACACTTCAAACACCTGTCAAGGGTCTGAAAATTCTCAACACACACACAAAAAAACAAAACACGTCACAGATATTTGATATCTTAATACTCTGTAGTTAGTATCCATTTATGCAAGCCCACAGCAGATGTCCCTGAAAGCCACACAACTGAGAGAGAGAGAGAGAGAACTGCGTAGTTCCAAGATTCTCTGTAGACAGAACGTTTACAATGTGTAATCTGAGATTGAGGGTGTTTTTACATACAATCTGAGAGTTTTACTTTGCTGCCACAGCTGTAAGAAAATACACACATTTGCCACAAGGATCTCTTGTGACTGTGGGAAGAACAGCTATACTAAGTAGAAATTAAGTTGACTGAAATGAAGTCACATATGTAGGCTATGCAGCTTGTGACTAGATCTGATACGACCTGTTGAGTTTGAGGTGCAGTGTCATGTCCATGCATAACTCTTAGCTGTTGGTTTCTGAATAGGAACGTCCTACTACATGTTTATGCTCTTCACAAAGCACGACTGTGATCCTGTAGGTTCCCTCAGCATCTCTGAACCAGACTGTTGGAGTTTGTCAGATGTTTGATCCTGGAATATGGAAGCACATGATTGATAACCTTGGCCAATGCTGGCCAAAGCAGTTATCAGACCATGGGTAGGCAAGTTTGTACTTTGAGGGGATTTACCTCTTTGTCACCAAGCAACTGTTGCCATGGAGCTTTGATAGCCAACATAATGGAAATCCTACAAGCAGTTCACTCTGACATGAAAGAAATGATTCAGGATCATTAGATACAAGGACCTTTACAGAGATGCATGAAACACACAGACAAATACTCACTCTCTCTCTCTCTTTCAAAACTCAGTTTTGAGTCTCTATCACATTACAACGTTCTAACTCGCAGATGCACCACATTTCTGCACTACGATGCGACAGTGGGATTCACCCGGTCGCAAAACGTTATTGAACATTTAATCTGCCCCAGCCTCATAATGCTGTTAGTGTGAGCGTGCACCGTGGTGTCGTGCTGTGTTGACGTGGCACAGCCGGTCTGGGTAATGTGGGTCAGAGAAGAGGCCCGCTCCAGGGCACGGAGTGACTCATCTCCCCAGAGCGGCGCTGTGGTTGGAAGAGCAGCCAGGTTCTGTCTCTGGTCTCCCTGGGAGGATCCTGGTGGTTCAGACACGCTCAGCGCTGCTCTGGTTCAGTGGGCAGCACTCAGGAGGACGGCTGATGTCTCAGAGAAGGACTTCTTTACTGCTGTTCTGCTCTGGGACGGGCACTCAGAGAGAGTTAGCAGCAAGGCTAGCGCAAAAAAGTGAAGATGTTTTTGGGGGGCTTTTTTAAACGTTTATTGATCGGACAGTTTACATTTAGTCATTTAGAAGACACTCTTATCCAGAGCGACTTACAGTAAGTACAGGGACATTCCCCCCGAGGCAAGTAGGGTGAAGTGCCTTGCCCAAGGACACAACGTCATTTTGCACAGCTGGGAATCGAAATGGCAACCTTCAGATTACTAGCCCGCTTCCCTAACCGCTCAGCCACCTGACAGTTGGAGAGAGACGGGGAAGCAGGGAGGCTTACCGTGTTGTTTTGGAGAGCCACTCAATTAAAGCAGTTTGTTTTCAAAGCATTTCTAACGTTATATTTTCAGAAGTTATAGATTTGAAGTGAATTGTGAGGAACGCGTGCCTCACCCACCCTCTGCTGCCCCCACAGGCCTGGATGACTGTCTGCAGCAGTACATCAAGAGCGTTGAGCGGGAGAAGATCAGCGGGGAGCAGCTCCTGCACATCAGCC